>NC_043712.1:61433837-61457401 GCF_006229205.1 Suricata suricatta
CATGACGCTGAATAAATGTGTCTTTTTTTAAATGTGCTGTGTAAAGTTAGTCTACTCTGAAGCCATCTTGGTAAACTACCCCAACAGTGTGAAGTTAGAATTCCTTCAGGGTGATGCCAGGTTCCATTTGAAATTTATTTGCAACCTGCTTGGGCACAGAATCCATTGTCTCCACAAATATTGGTGTGGTTGAACTGACTGTTAATGTGTTGTGACCTGGAGTTCACCGTTAAAAGGGTCACCCAAGCAAAGTCCTGGAGTTTATTTGGTTATTAATATGATTGTTGGCACATCCTATACAATATATCTAAATTGAATTATGGTATCAGATAAAATTATAGATGGGATTAAAGCTTGTGTATCATCCATTATCATGTGTAATCAATAAACGATTTAATATTCTCTTGAAAAAAAAAACAAAGACTATAACACGAGACAAAGAAGCCCACTATATGATAATAAAGGGGCCAATCCAACAAAAAGATATAACAACTGTAAATATTGTTGCACCCAACATGAGATAACCCAAACACATAAAACATTTAATAACAAACATAGAGGAACTCATTGATAGTACCACAATAATAGCAAGGGACTTTAACACCCTGCTTACACTGATGGACAGATCATCCAAACTGAAAATTAACAAGGAAGCAGTGGCTTTTAATGACACACTGGACCAGATGAACTTAACAAACATATTCAGCACTTTCCATCCTAAAATAGCAGAATACACATTCTTTTCAAATGCACATGGAACATTCTCCAGAACAGATCACAAATTAGGCCATAAATCTGTCACATCTCTATATACTAATAAAAAAGCAACAGAAAGAGAAATTAAGAAAACAATCCCACTTATAATTGTACCAAAATTAATAAGACACCTAGGAATAAACCTAAAGAGAGAGATAAAACACCTGTAGTATGAAAAGTATAAAATACTGGTGAAAGAAATTCAAAACAACATAAAGAAACATAAAGACATTCCATGTTCACTTGTTGGAAGAATATTATTAAAATGTCTATACTACTCAAAGCAATCTACACATTTAATGCACTCCCTATCAAAATACCAATAGTAATTTTCACAAAACTAGAACAATCCTAAGATTTGTGTGGAACCACAAAAGATGCTGAATAGCCAAATCAATCTTGAAAAAGAAAAGCAAAGCTACAAGAATCACAATTCCAGATTTCAAGTTACATTACAAAGCTATAGTCACCAAAACAATGATACTGGCATAAAAACAGACACATAGATTAATGGAACAGAATAAAAAACCCAGGAATAAACCCACAATTATATGGTCAATTCTCTTCAACAAGCAGAAAGAATATCCAGTGGGAAAAGGACAGTCTCTTCAACAAATGGTGTTGGGAAAACTGGACAGCAACATGCTAAAGAATGAAACTGGACCACTTTCATCATACACAGAAATAAACTCAAAATGGATTAAAGACCTAAATGTGAGACCTGAAACCATCAAAATCCTAGAAGAGAGCATAGGCAGTAATGTCTGACATCAGCTATAGCAACATTTTCCTAAATAAATTTCCTGAAGCAAAGGAAATAAAAGCAAAAATAAACTACCAGGACTACATCAAAATAAAAAGCTTCTACACAGCAAAGGAAACAATCAACAAAACCAAAAGGCAACCTACAGAACAGAAAATATTTGTAAATGATACACCTGAAAAAAGGTTAGTAACAAAAATATATGAAGAACTTCTACAACTCAACACCCCAAAAAAACAAATAATCCAATTAAACAATGGACAAAGACATGAACAGACATTTGTCCAAAGAAGACATTCAGATAGCCAAGAGACACTGAAAAAATGCTCACCATCTCTCATCATCAGGGAAATGCAAATCAAAACTACAATGAGGGGCATCTTGGTGGCTCAGTCAGTTAAGTGTCTGACTTTGGCACAGGTTATGATCTCATGGCTTGTGAGTTTGAGCCCCGTTGTCAGGCTCTGTGCTGACAGCTCAGAGCCTGGAGACTGCTTCAGATACTGTCTGTCTGTCTGTCTCTCTCTCTCTCTCCCCTCTCCAGCTCATGCTCTTCTCTCTCAAAATAAACAAACATAAAAAAAAAAACCTACAATGAGATATCACAACTGCAGAATGGCTACAATCAAAAACACAAGCAACAAGTGTTGGTTAAGATGTTCCTCTTGCACTGTTTGTGGGAAAGCAAACTGGTGTAGACACTGAGGAAAACAGTATGGAGTTTCCTCAAAAGTTAAAAACAGAACTATTTTACAATCTAGTAATCACATTGCTGGTATTTACTCCAAAATTATTAAAATACTGGGGCACCTGGGTGGTTCAGTCAGTTGAGCGTCGTCAGACTCTTTATTTCGGCTCAAGTCACAATCTCACAGTTGTGAGATCTAGCCCTGCAGTGGGCCCCACCATAGGGTGTGGAGACTGCTTAAGATTCTCTCCCTCTTCCTCAACCCCTTCCCCACTCACACTCTCACTCCCTCTCTCAAAACAAAAATATTAAAACACTAATTCAGAGAAACACATGCATCCCTTTGTAACAGCCTTATTTACAACAGCCAAATTATGGAAACAGCCCAACTGTCCACTGATAGATGAATGGACAAAGATGTGGTAAATATACATGAAGGAATATTATTCAGGCATAAAAAATGAAATCTTGTCATTTGCAATGACATGGATGGAGCTAGAGAGTGTATAATGTGAAGCAAAATAAGTCAAAGAAAAATACCATATTATATCAATCATATGCAGAATTTAAGAAACAAAACAAATGAGGAAGGAACCAAAAAAAAAAGAGACAAACCAAGACAAACTATTCTTAACTGTAGAGAACAAACTGATGATTACCAGAGGGGAGGTGGGTAGAGGGAATGGGTGAAATACGTGAAGGGGATTAAGGAGTCCACCTGTCATGATGAGCACAGGATGATTCATGGAATTGCTGAAATCAGTATATCCTACACCAGAAACTACTGTAACACTGTAGATGTTAACTATATTGGAACTACAATTTTTTACAAATTTAAATATATTGGTGCAGAAAACCTAAAATGCTAATCAAATCTAGGAATATAAAAATTATGAACAAGTGGGGTTCATCCTTGGAATTCAAGGTTGGTTCAATGTTCCAAAATTTATGTAATTCAGAATACTAACTGAATAAAAAAGAAAAATCATGTGATTATCCCAATAGATATAGAAAAAACATTAGACAAATTCCACAATGAATACAAACAAATCTCTTAGAAAATTCCAGTAGACTACAGAACTTCCTTAAACTGATAAAGCACACCCATAAAAAAAACTATTAATTTAATCATGCCACAGAGAAGAATGAATGCTTTACCTCTAAGATTAGAAACAAGACATGAATATCTTCTCTCACCACAAAAATATACCATACTTATGGTATATTTGGTAATCCCAGACAGTTATTAAAGAAAAAAATAAAAGGCATACAGTTTAGAAATGCACTTATCCTTTTCACAGATAACATAATTATTTAAAACATCCTTGGGAATCTCCAAAAAAATCTACTAGAATAAATAAGATTAGCAAAGTTATAAAACACGTCAATATACTTAAATCAATTAGATTTCTGTTTATATCCAACAACTGGAAAATGAAATTATAAAATAAATGCCATTTATATCATCATCAAAATAATGAAATCCATCTATCAAATATGCATAAGACATATACAATGAAAGCTATATATCACTCCAAAAAAAATTAAAGACATAAGTAAAGGGAAAGATACAGGCATACCTCGTTTATTGTTCTTTGCAGATACTGCAATTTTTACAAATTGAAGATCTGTGGCAACTCTCTATCAAGCAATTCTATTGACACAATTTTTCCAATAGCATTTACTCATTCCATGTCTCTGTGTCACATTTTGGTAATTCTCACAATATTTCAAACTTTTTCATTCATTATTATTATATTTATAACTGTGATGTGTGATCAATGATCTTTGATGTTATTATTGTAATTGGGAGCACCACAACCCACACCCACAACCATGTAAGATGGAGAAGTTATTCCATAAATGTACATTCTGACTGCTCCACTACTGGCCATTCCCTGTCTCTTTCCCTCTCCTCAGGCCTCCATATTCCCTGAGACACAACAATATTAAAATTAGGCCAATTTATAACTCTACAATGGCTTCTAAGTGCTCAAGTGAAGGGAAGAGTTCACATCTCTCGCTTTAAATCAAAAGCTAGAAAAGATTAAATTTAGTGGGAAGGCAAATCAAAAGCTGAGATAAGCTGAAAGCTAGGTCTTTTGTGCCAAACAGTCAGCCAAGTTACAAATGGAGAGGGTAAGTTTTTGAAAGAAATGAAAAGTGAGACTCCAGGAAAAAAAAAAAAAAGAATGGTAAGAAAGTGAAACCATCTTATTGCTGAAATGAAAAAAGCTTGAGTGGTCTGGATAGACTATCAAATCAGCCACAACATTCCTCTAAGCCAAAGCCTAATCCAGGTCAAAGCCCTAACTCTCTCCAATTCTATGAAAGCTAAAAGAGGTAAGGAAGCTGCAGAATAAAAATTTGAAACTAGCAGAAGTGTCTGGAAGAATTTAATTCCAACTCTCAGGGATAACTTTGTGGGGTTCAGGACTTCAGTGGAGGAAGTCACTGCAGATGTGGTGGAAACAGCAAGAGAACTAGAAGTAGAAGTGGAGCCTGAAGAGGTGACTGAATTGTTTGAATAGATGAGGAAATGCTTCTAACAGATGAGCAAAGACAGTGGTTTCTTGAGATGGAATCTATTCCTGGTGAAGATACTATAAAAAATTGTTAGAATGAAAACAAAGAAATTAGAGTATTACATAAACTTAGCTGATGAACAGTGGCAGGGTTTGAGAGGATGCACTCTAATTTTGTAAAAAGTTCTGTGATGGGTAAAATGCTATCAGACAGCATCTCATGCAACAGGGAAATCATTCATGAAAGGAAGAGTCAATCAATGTGGCAAATCTCACTTGTGTTATTTTAAGGAATTGCCACAGACACCCTGACTTTCACTACCATCACCCTGACCAATTAACAGCCATCAATATCAGGGCATGACTCAGCACCAGCAAGAAGATTACAATTCCTCTGAGCGCTGAAAGCTCAGATGATGGCTAATGTATTTTTGGCAATAAAGTATTTTTTAACTGAAGTATGTGCATTGTTTTCGGATCTAATGCTACTGCACACTTAATAGATTACAGCATAATGTGCACATATATACACTGGGAAACCAAAAAATTCATTTTGGTTTATTTGGACTCAAATCATTTCAATAGTCACTTTGTTTCAATGGTCTGGAACTTAACCCAGAGTATCAGAAAACTCAATATTGTTTTATGTCTTTTTTTATAGAATTTTTAAAAATGTTTATTTATTGAGTGAGATAGTGGGGAAGGGGCAGAGAGAGAGAAAGAAACCCAAGTAGGCTCCGTGCTGTTGGCACAGAATCCGTGGAGCTCAATCCCACAAAATGTAAAATCATGACCTAAGCTGAAATTAAGTGCCAGACACTTAACCTACTGAGCCACCCAAGCACTCCTGAAGACTTCATGTTGTGAAGATAAAAATCCTTCTCAGACTATCCTAAAGACACAAAACTATCTCAACCAGAACTTTAAGCAGCATTTTAGAAAAAATTGACAAGAATCTAAAATTTATATGGAGGGGTGCCTAGGTGTCTTAGTTGGCTAAGCTTCTGACAGCTCGGGTCATAATATCACACTTTGTGGGGTCAAGCCCCTTATTGGGCTCTGCACTGACAGCATGGAGCCTGCTTGAGATTCATTCCCTTTCTTTCTCTCTTTCTCTCTCTCTCTCTCTCTCTCTCTCTCTCTCTCTCTCTCTCTCTCTCTCCCCCTCTCCACCCTTTTTTTTGCCCCTCCCCTGTTCTCTCTCTCTCAAAATAAATAAACTTAAGAAAAATAAAATAAGGGGTGCCTGGATGGCTCAGTTGGTTAAGCCTCCGACTTCAGCTCAGGTCATGATCTCATGTTCATGGGTTCAAGCCCTGTGTCGTGCTCTGTGCTGACAGCTGAGAGCCTAGAGCCTGCTTCTGATTCTGTGTCTCCCTCTCTGTCCTTCCCCACTCATGCTCTGTCTCTCTGTCTCAAAAATAAATAAAACATTTAAAAAATTTTACAAGAAAAATAAAATAAAATTTAAATGGGAACAACAAAGAATATACAGTGATCCAAATAATTTTGAAATGAAAAACATATTTGGAGAACTAAATCTTCAATATTTGATAAGTTTTCACAAAACTACATAATCAAGAAGGTATGTTATATTCAAACAGACCCATTAAACAGAATAGAGTCCATATCTAGAACTACAGAAATATGGTCAATTTGTCTTTGACAAAGGTGCCAAGGCAGCTCAATGAAAAAGTAATCTTCCAGAAAATAGTGTCAACATAATAGACATAGAAATGCAAAAAATGGGTGCAGCTGGGTGGCTTAGTAGGTTGAGCAACCTACTTCAGCTCAGGTCGTGATCTTGTGGTTCATGGGGTTCAGGACCCGCAACAGGCTCTGTACTGACAGCTTGCTCAAAGCCTGGAGCCTGCTTCGGAGTCTGTGTCTCTTTCTCTCTCTGCCCCTTCCCCGTTCATACTCTGCCTCTCTCTCTCTCAATAATAAATGTAAAAAAATAAAAATAAAAATAAAAAAGAAATGCAAAAAAATGAACCCTTTTTTCACATTGTATGGAAAAATTAACTAGCAATGAATCATAGGCCTATGTACATAATTATAAAAGTTCCAGGAAACACAGGAGGAAATTCTACTAACCTTAGATTAGGTAAAAATTTCTTTAAGAATGATACATTTAAAAGCTAATGAAAAACTCTGCTCTTCTAAGACACTATTAAAAAAAAATTGGAGGGGCACCTAGGTGGCTCAGTCAGTTAAGCCTCTGACTTCAGCTCAGGTCATGATCTCTATCTAGTTCGTGGGTCTGAGCCCCACGTCAAACTCTGTGCTGACAGCTCAGAGCCTGGAACTTACTTCCGATTCTGTGTCTCCCTCTCTCTCTCTCTCTCTCTGCCCCTCCTCGCTCATGCTCTGTCTCTCTCTGTCTCAAAAATAAATAAAACATTTAAAAAAAAATTTAATAAAAAATAAAAATAAATAAATTTTTAAAAATGGAGAAAGCACAAGATAGGTAGAAAACATTAGCAAAGTATTTATCTGATAATGGTCTTATATCAAGATTATAAGAAGAATTCTTCCAACTCAATTAAGACAAAAAAAAAAAAGAAACACCCTAAATGTTAAAGAATGGGATAAAGATTTGAACAGACTTCAAAATGGAAAATATATGATTAGCCGCAAAGTCCATTAAAAGACATCTGACTTCATTAATCATCAGAAAAATACAAATTAAAACTCAGTAAGATATAAAGACACCCACTAGAAATATTAAAAAAAAAAATACAACTGACAATACCAAATACCAAATGTTGGTGAGGATCTGAAGCAACTAGAACTATCATACATACACCCCTAAAGGGTATGCAAACTGGCACAGTCACACTGGAAACATGTGGCAGTTTATTATGAAGTTACTCTAAGACCAACAGTACCATACTTCTGGGTATTTACACAAGAGAAATGAAAACAAGTCTACACAAAGACTTGTACCTAAATCGACAGAGCAACTTTATTCCTAACACCCAAAATGAAAAAACTTTTTTTCTATCTAGTCTATCAGCTGGGATATATATGGAAGATAAATTGTAGTATATACATACTAGTTAGGAATAAAAAATGATACATACAAAAACATGCATGAATCTCAAAATCTACATGAAAGAAGAAAAAAATAAATACTATATGATGTATATAAAATTCTAACAGGGAAAAACTACTGCGGTAGAAAGCAGATCACTGGTTGACAGAACCAGGGAGAGAGATCAGGAAAGAATGACTACAAATACCTAGACAAAAACTTTTTGGGGTAACAGCAATATTTTGTCATTATTTGGTGGTAGTAATCACTTGCAGACATTTCTGAAACTCACAATTATACACTTAAAGCTACTAACTTTTACTCTCTATTAATTGCACCCAATACAAGTTAACTTAAAATTTAAAAAGGTAGGAGAAAACAGAATTGCATTCTCGAGGAAATCACCTGGTAAGGTCTGCTCACCCACTGAGAACAGATGGCTGTAGTTCTCCAGCATCACATCTCTGTACAGGGTCCTCTGAGCAGGGTCCATTAGCCGCCACTGTTCCCGGGTGAACTCCACAGTCACATCCTTGAATGACACTAATACCTGTAACAGCACACTTTCTATTCAATCTGAGGGGGTTCAGAAACTGGTGATAGAGAAAATGCCTTGGAAAACTAATATGTATTATGTTTATTGTTGAGAAATTAAAACAAAATTTTATAGAATATGCCTATTATGCCCCATCATTGTCTTACACTTTGGTGTACTCACATAATTGATACAAATATAATTGTCATGTCCTAGTGTATTTTATTTATAAATTATATACATAGACGATCAGTTAATAAAATTTAGTGACTCTTTTTTAGATCATTAATTATAACTAGGCTTCCTCTAATCTTTCCCTATGCCCCCACGGACAGTCTGACACTCTCTGGGGTATACACCCCGACTTGGGAGCTCCCTCCTGGGGCCACAGAGAGCGGACAGAGATACGTGTAAGCCCTGGAGGTACTATGCAGAATCAGACTTGCCTTTCAGAAGCCATGCTCTGGAAGAAGTGTAGGAAAAGTTGTAAGCAGCAAAACTGAAGAGACCAATTTAACTGAGGCCACCGTGCTAAGTCAGATAAAGACAAACACCATATGATCTCTCTTATATGTGAAACCCAAAATATTTCAAAAATAAATTCAGCTCATAGATGCACACAGCAGATTGGTGGTTGACAGAGAATGGGGATGGGAGGAATGCTTTTGATATTTGCTTTTTTAATTTTTAAAATGTAAATAAATTGAATTTTTTAAAAAGACCTATACTAAAGCAATGAGGATGAAGAATGGGAAACTGATCTCTACAAGAGAAGGAACACAATTTTGATCTTTTTCTTTCTTTTTTTTTTTGTACAGTTGCACACAGAGAAGCTGCACAGGCAGTTGGGTAAATGCTGATAATATGTATGTATGTATTTCTCTTCCCCCTGTTCCTGACAGAGTTCCTTTAGGGTTGTAACCTTTGAAACCTTAGTGATTACAACACTAGGAGTATCTTTTGTTCTAATGAGGCACCTCTGGGTGAGCTCTGGATGGCGGTGGTCATCAGAAATTAGAAATTAATTAGAAATTAATTAGAAATTAGATGACCTAATTAGAAATTAGGTCATCATAATTAGAAACCTGGAATCTTGAGCCTGCCTACACATCTCTAGAGAGGGCAAAGGGGCTAGAAAGATTTAATTACATCCACATGAAGAAAGCTCCCTAAAAATCCCAGAAGTATGGAGTGCAGAGAGCTTCCAGGTTCGTGAATACATCCATGTATCAGGAGAGTGATGCACCCCAACTCCATGGGGACAGTAGCTCCTGAGCTCAGTACCTTCCCAGACTTCATTCTGCGGATCTCTCCATCTGGCTGTTCATCTATATCCTTTAACAAACTGGTAAAAGTGTTTCCCCGAGTTCTGGGCACCACTTTAACAAATTAATCAAACTCAAGGAGGAATTGTAAGAACCTCAGATTTATAGCCGATGGTCAAGCACAGGTGACAACCTGGACTTGTGGGGACTTGCAGTTGGTATACGAAATAGGGTGGAAATAGTCTTGTGGGACTGGGTGGCTGCCTGACTTGTGGGATCTGATTCTATCTCCAAGTAGAATAAGAATTCAGTTAAATTGTAGGACACCCACCTGGTGTTACAGAGAATTGCTTGGTGAGAGGGATGAATCCACACATTTGGTGAGCAGATGTATCAGAAGTATTGTGTGAGAGGTAAAGACATAGAAAGGGAAGACTACTGGGTCTTTCTAATGCAGCTACACACCAAGATTTAAAAAAGCAAAAGTAACATAATGGGCAGAGGGTAATAGTGAGGCACATGTTCTTCACCTGCACTCAAAATATCTGTGAACATACAGATGGAATTATACACTGCACTGTTAGTTACATGATTTTGGTCTAAAATTGATGTATATAGTCACTGCAATCAAACACATAATCAGAGCAAATACTGAGGACAGAAGACAGATTCTAAAACTTATATGAAGAGGTAAAAGACTTAGAATATCCAATACCCAATCAATTATGAAAAAAGTTTGGAAGATTCACATTATTGATTTCAAGACTATCTTAGGGGCGCCTGGGTGGCTCAGTTGGTTAAGTGTCCAACTTCAGCTCAGATCATGACCTCACAGTTCATGAGTTCGAGCCCTGCATTGGGCTCTATGCTGACAGCTCAAAGCATGGAGCCTGCTTCAGATTCTGTGTCTCCCTCTCTCTCTGCCCCTCCCTTGCTCACACACTCTCTCTCTCTCAAAAAATAAACAAACATTTAAAAAAAAAAAGACTTCTCTTAAAACAGTAATGGTAGGCTGTATGGTATTAGCAAATGGACTAACACAGACCAAAAGGAGAGAATACGAATTCCAGAAATAGACAAATAATATAAAGTCAAATAATTCCCAAAAGAGGTGCCAACGGAGTTCAGTGGAGAAGGTATATTCTTTGCAACAAATGTTAGAACCATCAGACATACGTAAACAAAACTAAATAAACAATCTTGACATATCCCTTGTGCCATAAATAAGAATTAACTCAAAATGAGTACAGATCTGTAATTATAAAACTTCTAGAAACATGAAAGGAAATCTTTGTGACTTTGGTTTAGGAAAAGATGTTTACATAGGACAAAGACAAAAAAGCCTCAATAATAAAAGCAAAAAGATTAAAAATTTTGAAAAGTTGATTAAAACACTTCTGCTCTTTGAAAGACACATGAAGAGAAAGACACAGGAGGTTTATGATTATTTAATAAACTGATTCGATACTCCAAATCTTCACATAAAAATCCCCCCACCAATAACAGGCAATTTTTCTCATATAAATTACAGGGGATGAAACATTAACCAAAGAAAAAATAAGCAAAAATGTCTCCTATTCTTATTGGCTAATATAACCACAACACCAAAATTGGATAGGAACAGGTAAAAATTAACCTCATCTAACTTGCAATACAGAAAGAAGTACCAGCAGAAAGATCCCAGACAACATATACACAAGCAATTCACCAGCAAGGGTATGTGCAGGCAATCAACAATACTTAAAAATTCATTATGCTATGCACAATACTGTGAATTTATAGATTAAAGGAAACAAGCTATTTTAATAGATATAGAAAAAGTACTCAATATAATTCAAAGCACATTTGTGACTCAACTGAAATCTAAGCCAACTGATAACTGGAGGGAATATAATCATCAGCAAAGATTACCTACCCAGAACCAACAGCAAACATTAAGAGCTATAATGTTGAAACTGTGTGTTTTCTCCCCAAACTGGCTTTATATCTATTTCTTTCTCCATTTAATGTATGGACCCTTATAAGCCCCATTAAAATCAATAGAGTGCATAGTGGGGAATGAATTAAAGAGCTCACCTGAGGTGTGTTCATGGTGCTGCTCTTGAGGGAGTGCAGAGGGCTGTTGCAGGCTCAGCTGGGAGGCACCGGAGGACCGCAGAGAGGCAGCAGCACACCTGTCCACGTAAGACTCAGAAAATGTCATGTGGCCTAAGACCTACAGCTTTTCACTGACTACACAGAATTTTTCTATGGTTAAATGATAGCTTAGTGGGGTTTTTTTTTCTGAAGGATTAACAGAAACAACACATGAACTAGTATTCATTTAACGCATAAAGTACATAAAGGATAAGGCATTGCTCCTTCACTAAAATTAACATAACAAAATATTCAGGCTGTATCACTTAACTATTTTCCTAGTAACACTGCTTAGCTCTTAAGAGAAAAAAAATCTGCAGAAAGCCCAATAAAAGGAATATGGAGTGCTTTAAGGCAAGAATTTTTCATTAGCTTTTACTGGGTTACATTTTCTCAAAAAGGTCCTTTTCATAAGATGCTTTTGATGACTTAACCAGTGAGAAAGTGAATGCACTGTGTTCTCCTTTGCCACAAACTAGGTGTCACCTGACAAGTCACCACTAACATCCAATTTCTTTACAGCTTCTAAGAGTCTGTAGTAGATAACCAAGTAAACCCTTCATTAGCCCTCATTTTAGGAGTCTAGGAGCTCAAGATAAGTCAATATTGTTACTTGTGGTGATGGTCACTTGTGATGGACTTGTGTGACAGCACCGCAGCATCTATAAACAGTGAAGAATGAAGGGAATGACAGCCATTTAGCAAGAGTGGTATCAAAACAAATAAAGGAAATGCCATTTAAAATGGAGTCAGGAAGCCCTGAGTAGGAAGCATTCACACATGCTCCTTGAAGTCAGCAGGAACAAGGTTAAGAATCATCTTACTTTGCACACAGGAATTCGGATTTTTGCTTTTAAGAAAAAGAAGGAAGATCCCTCCCCCAACCTAGCAAATAGGTGTAAGAGTTGCCATGGGAAAGCAACTGAGCGGCCACTTTGATGTGGAGAGCTGCCACTGACAACCCACACTTGCAAATCTGGGATGACCCAAGCCATTTGAAAAGCACCAGCGGCCATTTTATTGCAGGTCAGATAATAGTTCCAGGCACCACCAGGACTGACGACCCCCACTCTCAATCTGGACTGCCTCAAACTGGAATGCCTCACCATGGGATTCCAGCATCCCCCTCCCCTCCGAAGCGGACAGCCAATTGAATCCTGCCACCGTCCAAAGATGACCCTACATGGCTATCAGCCCACCTGAGCTCAAACCCGGAACTTCTGCACCCATAAAACACCTTGCTCTCCCATATCAGGCGCGACTTCCCTGACTCCCTGCTCCAGAGTCAAGGAACCTCGCCCAGGAATCGCAGATCCCAATAAAGGCCTTCTTGGCTCCATAACGTGGTCTCTTTGTCCTCCCATCTCTGCCTCCATCTATTAAACCTTACAATAGGTACTAACCACTGCGTGCAGTCAGTAAATGCCACACCCGCAAACTCTTGTTCTCCAATGGACTTTTATTCCAAACCCTTCTAATTTCCTCCCAAAAACTAGTGAAAGTTTACCTTCCCTTTGTCTCTTTGGATTTGCCTGTGGTTCGCTTGTCCCCCATTGCAATTCCTCTGCTATTCCCAAATAAACTCAATTTGCTGGTAAAATTACTAGCTACTTTTAGGTTTTGACAAGAGGACAGAATTTCCACCCTCTGGCTGCTTACCCCCTACCCCCAGATCTCACCCTCACAAGCTCTTCCACAAGTTCCTGGGCAACATATTTCTGGTCCACCCCAGGTCCCTATTCTCAAAGGTGGCCCAAATTCCCCACCATCACACAGTGTGTGCTTCTGGATGTGGCAACATCTCCAAATCTGAGCAGGGGGGATCAAGAACTACTTCTGACAGCCCTTCTCACAGCCCTGCTTTTTGCCTCTGCTCTGAAAGTCTGGCAAGGAAGATAAGAACAGGGATGCTCTCTTCCAAGTAAAATTCCTGTTCCTGGAGACCTGATTCCAACATCACAAGAGCTGCTTTGTTCTAAAATAAATGTATTTCCCAAGATCTGGGACCTGGGTCACTTTAGGGCTACAAACCTGACTCCTGAAATTGACAGTAATTTCAGACTTAGACCAGACAACTAGGAGCCTCTATCTGAACCAAGGATTCTGATGAGGCAGCAGAAATTCCAGAGTACATGTAACAATTTTCTTTTTTTTATTAATGTTTTTTATTTATTTTTCAGAGACAGAGAGAGACAGCGTGAGCAGGGGAGGGTCAGAGAGAGAGGGAGATACAGAATCCGAAGCAGGCTCCAGGCTCTGAGCTAGCTGTCAGCACAGAGCCCAATGCGGGGCTCGAACCCACCAACCGTGAGATCATGACCCGAGCCGAAGCCAGATGCTTAACCGACTGAGCCACCCAGGTGCCCCAACATATGACAATTCTTAAAGTCCATTCACATTCTCTTCCAATTTTATCCCTGGATGTTCAGGGACAGGTTACTCTGCTAGGTGCTGTGAAGGTTGTATTGCTGGCTTTAGGCAGGTGTGATTATCTAAACGAAGCCTGAGATTTAAAGCATACCTGCCCTTTAATCCGAGCTAGCTTGTGACCTGAGCACATGGCTCTGCCAACCTGAGCCTCCTTTGCTTCCTTTTCTCTTTTAAATGTGAATACTTATGCCGACCTCATATAATGGTTGAGGTTTAAAGAAGCCACTCAGTGAATAGAACTGTGTCTTCTGAATATAACAGCAGTTGCCACTTACTGGGGTGGCTATTTGCTTTACAGGTAATAACTTCTCTAACTCGCAGAACAACAAACATTATTTTCAGAAGGGAAACCGTACTGTTACTCTGGTTCCTTCGGTCGTCCTGTTATGCCCAGATTTTAATATCGCCCCCAAAAACCAGAGACCACCAGGGAGGCTGAAGCACGCATGCAAAAGTTTAGGCTCGCCGGGGCCTAAACTCGGGCTCACAGACTTTACCGGCGTGGTGGATCCATGCTGAGAGCGAGCCCTGAACAAAGGTGGGGCAGGGCTTTTATGAGTTTGGGAAGGGGGAGTTACAGGAAATTGTGACATAGGTACAGTGATTCAATTATTATTACACAATATTATTGACAGCAGGTTTATCCAATTACAACAGTTAGAGTGTTAACCAATCACAGAGTAGGCCCAGGACCCAGGCCCCTCAGGTAGGGTGTAACTAGCCTTAGGCAATAACTGATCTAGGCCTGCCCTTAGGAATGTTAAGGGTATTACAAGGGTGGTCCCTCTTGCCCTGGGCAATGTGTGCCGGCCTAATAGTTCTGGAGAGACTGACCTTTAGACCTAGTTTAGAGGGGAAACTTAAAGCCTGTCATGGCGTCTGCTAGGTTCAGACTCAGGTTCTTACAGTCCCTGCCTACAAGGTAACACAACTGGAATTATCCCCGGTCTTTCTAACTCCAAGAAATCGGGTTCTCACCGCAGAAAGCTGTCCCGCACTTTCTGGCTCACGGTGGGAATCATAAACGAGTTTTCCCTTCCCGCCGCAGCCATAGGCTTTTCTCGAACAGAGGGTCTCTGCATACCCCAGCCCTCACCAAACACCTGCTTCTGGCGGGACTCAGCCCCACCTGAGCCCCAGGTGGCCAGTGGGCCAGGGGTCCCCCAGAGATCTGACTGCTCAAGCATTTAGAGTCCGGCCTGGGGGATTCTCCGGGCTCGGATTCCTTTCTCCCCGGCCATAAGCCCATTCCACCCTGGTGGTCCCAAAGCCCAGATTTCGCATCAGCCCCACGCTCTCACTTGAGGTTCAAACTCCGCCAAGCACGCAAAACAAGGTTCCCGCCAGACGCACGCCACCAGACCACCGGACCGCACAAAGCACGGAAGCAAAGAGACGGGATACATGTGCAGATGGAGCCCAGGCAGGTTCCCAGGATGCTGCGTGGCGAGCCAGGTCCATACCAGACTACATTTCCAGTAATGCTCCGCTCCCGCGCCTTGAAGTGACCTAGCAGCATAGTATCTTTCCAAGATGTGGCCTTGACTATCTCTCCTGCCCATGTTTTCTCACAATCTCCAAACGTTAGGGCTTAAACTTGAAGTTTACCACCAAATGTAATACGTGGTCCTCGATCAAATCCCGACTGAACAAACAACAGCTGCCAAAGGAATTGGAGACTGTTGAGGAAATTTGAATAGGCACTGGGGGTTGTCCTAGGAGTAAAAATAAGTGAGATCACATAGGAAAACCAACTGTCGCTCTCACAAATAAACATTAAAATTTTTTTTAATAAAAATAAAATAAAATTCAAAGCTGCCAAGAGAATTTAGAATCTTAGAGACATCTCTTGGGACTAAGCCTGTACAATGGAAATAGATGAATTTAAAATGAAGCACAGCAGTATTAAATTTAAAAGATTTTCTCTGTAACCCCAAACTCTAGTTAGGCCTTTAAACCTGCTTCTCAACTAACCCTATCAACTTTGGTCTATATCTATTTGAACACAATTCTAAGTCTCTAACAGTTCAAGGTCACATACTTAGGATGACCCTAAGAACGTCTTCAGAGGGCGTGGAAAACTCATGGCTGCCAAAGGAATTTGTTTGTTCCAGCCAACACCTGAAGGATCCTTGTCTCTCAGTCTCTGTAGGAAGGTGCCAGTTAGCAAATCCAGGTGGATTTCAAATGGACCAATTTTCCCTTCCTGCTTTTTGTAATTTTTCACTTCCCTCATTCTTCTGAGCTCGCCCCCCTTTCTCTTCTCTCATCCTCCCTTTAAAACTCTGGGTCACTGGGGCACCTGGTGGCTTAGTCTATTAAGCCTCTGACTTCAGCTCAGGTCATGATCCTGTGGTCCGTGAGTTTGAGCCCTGCATCAGGCTCTGTGCTACCAGCTCAGAGCCTGAAGCCTGCTTCAGATTCTGTCTCTCTTTCTCTCTCTCTCTCTCTGCCCCTTCCCTGTTCATGCTCTGTCTCTAAAAATAAACAAATGTTAAAAAAAGTTTTTTTAAATAAATTAAAACTCCAAGTCACCTCTGTACAAATTGAAGTTGAGTTCAGTTCACACTGGAATCTATTCCCTGTCACAGTTGAATATTACCAGTTACCAACTAAAAATCTGTTGTTACTGCCAGCTTTATCTTTAACATATCAAAGAATGGTATCTATAATCTGCAGGGCTTACTCAGGAAAGAAAAAAAAAACAAATAAACTTTTCAAAAGTACATAACACATACAAATATACACAACCCAAAATAAGAAAATAGTTATCATGCAAATAGTTCACATCCCAGAGATGACTCTACTTAAATCTAATGTAAGCATTCTCTTATTACCAAATTAGGGACATATGACCATTATATTATAGGAACTTTGTTTGTACTGAGTTACATCTACTTAACATATTTGGGGTGTTAAATAACAAAAATTCAACCAACTATGATGTAAAATCGATTTACTAATTGATACATGAATCAGAGAGCACCCTATCTAGGAAATAGAGGGGCATTCCAAAGGACTACAGAAAAGGAAAAGTTATTAAAGGCAGAATGACAAAGTCATAAACACACAAAAAAAGATTATTTTGGGTGAGGTCACCTTCCTTTGGGGACAAAAGGGTCTTATTAGGTGGATTACCTCATCTTCTTTGGGGAATAGAAAAAGCCTATGTGACAGATTACCTTACTGTTGCTGACCGGAAAAGTCCTGACTGACTGGTTAAGACAACCTCACACCAGTCAGAGTCGCTAAAATGAACAGATCAAGAGACTATAGATGCTGGCGAGGATGTGGAGAAACGGGCACCCTCCTGCACTGTTGGTGGGAATGTAATCTGGTGCAGCCACTCTGGAAAACAGTGTGGAGGTTCCTCAAAAACTATCCATAGAACTCCCCTATGACCCAGCAATAGTCCTGCTAGGGATTTACCCAAGGGATACAGAAATGCTGATGCATAGGAGCACATGTACCCCAATGTTCATAGCAGCAATGTCAACAATAGCCAAATCATGGAAAGAACCTAAATGTCCATCACCTGATGAGTGGATCAAGAAGATGTGGTATATATACACAATGGAGTACTATATGGCAATGAGGAAGAATGAAATCTGGCCATTTGTAGCAAAGTGGATGGACCTCGAGGGTGTCATGCTAAGCAAAATTAGTCAGGCAGAGAAGGACAGATACCATATGTTTGCACTCATAGGTCTAACAGGAGAAACCTAAGGGACTTAAGGGAGAGGAAGGGGGAAAGAGAGCTGGGGAGAGTGAGGGACACAAATCATGAGGACTATTGAATACTGAAAATGAATTGTGGACTGAAGGGGGAGGGGGAGGAATGGAAGGGGGTGATGGTCATGGAGGGGGGGCCTTGTGGGGAGAAGCACTGGGTGTTATGTGGAAACCAATTTGACAATAAACTATTAAATAAAAAATAAATAAATAAAACAAAACAACACAAAACAAAAAGAATACATTTCTAGGGGAAGTTGAAACTGCAATTAGGTTAGAATTTAATCCCCAGTGGTCTGGCATAAATGACTACTTTAGGTCTGTGGTTTTCTTTTTAACACCATATCTTGGGTATGTATTTTATAGCATCGGGGTGCCTGGGTGACTCAGTCTGTTACACAGTTGACTTTGGCTCAGGTCATGATCTGAACACGAAATTAAAAAAGAGAACTTGAATAAATGTCAATTTTCTGTAGTGAGAATACCAAACAGTCCTGGACAATAGTCAGATTAGAATCTCAAAACATTTTTAAGCTTTTTTTTCTCTTCAACATTTTTTCCCACTTTTTAACCTAAAGAACCTATTCCAAACATTATTAGGACAAAATAAGCAATATAATGATCAGAGAAGCATTGAAAGATGCAGTAATGTCTCTCCCACATTAATACCCGTGCTATTGGTAAAACACTGAGCAATTTCCTTGCAACACTACAGGTCCAAGAAGAGAAGTAATGAGAAAGTAGCACATTTTGGGGCTGGCTTTCAGAGCAGTGGGCCAGAGAACCTTCAATCACCTCCTTAGGATAACAAGGAACCCAAAGTAGGGCCATACCCAAAATAGTCCCATAAAGCAAATAACTTCCAGGTTATAAGTGTTTGTAGGAAATTATGAAATTATTCAACAAAACATGTTTAATAAATATAGACATATAAATATAAAGCCCTCAGCACCTTCCCTAGGAAGTGCCTGTCCCTGCCCTCATCCCACCCCTGAAATCCCCAACTCAGACCCAGGACATGCTCTGCCACTTCCTTCTTCCAGTCAGTGCTGTGGGTGTAGGTGAGACAGGGCTTTTGGGAGAGGAGCCCAGGAAAGGGGTAAGCAACCAGCTCTGGGCTCCCTTGGCAATCTTCCCATCTTCCTGGCTTGACAGCATCTGGGACCCAAAAGCTAAACGATAGGTGGCAATGAGCTCACACATACTGAGCATCTGCTGTGTGTCATAAAAAATTCTAGATACTTGGTGTTTGCCTTCCATTTCATCTTCTCAACAACCATCCAAGGTGGGTATCATCCTAAGGTGATCTCCATCAGGAAAGAGACCTTTGGAAGAAGGGAATGGGGTGATTCTCAGCCATGAAGTTGGTCTATTACAAATCTCTCCCTCCCAAATGGGGAGGTCTGTTCTCAAGCCTCACTGGGTCTGGTTTCTCTTCACCCAAAGCAAGCTCACCCTAAGGGATTGGGCTTTCATTTTACTGACATGGGAGCCCCTGAGCTAAGGCCAGGAGTATGATACTATTATGGTGGTCAAAGGAATGCCCATAGAGAGAAAGAGAGGAATGCCAGTCATATGGAAACACAAAACCTTTCGTTTCTGGCAGGGAAAAAGACGCATCCTGAAGGAAGCATTCTGAAGGGAGTTCAACACTGGTAAAGTTAGACATGCACTGAAGGACTAAAACTTAAAGTCTGCTGAGCTCAAGGGCCCAAATTACATCATGTACAGGGTCTCAAGTAAATATAAGGGCTAGTGAGAGATGAAATGAGAGATGAGAAGTTTTGGGGTTTTCTGGGCACACAGTAAGGGTTACAATCAACTATCTTACCAACATAGAGAGTTCAGCCACAGCCCTTTCTATGCTTGTAGGTGAGCAAGAGGTGATGCAAGTGGGAACTAATGAGAGGTGCCGGGTCCAGCCTTTCTCTCCATCTCCTGTCTTAGGTGACGCCAGGGGAGTAGTTTGGGAAAGGTTTATCCTCTTCCACTTTGGGAAACATAGCAGGAGCTGAAAGGAACAAGGGGCTCCTTGGGACTCAAAAGCCAAAAGATAGGTGGCAATGAGCTCACACTTACTGATCATCTGCTGTGTGTCATAAAGAATTCTAGGTACTTGGTGTCTGCCTTCTAAGTACAACTTCCTTTTCTATCCAGAAAATTGAACTAGGGATATGAAGGTTTGACTTTTGTCCAGGTTTCAGTACCAATTTATTGTTTAACTTCAGCAAAGTCACTCCACATCCTTGGACTCCTATTCTTCCTCTGTGAATCAGAGATAAAGCACCCTTCACAGAATGGTGAAGGGAATCAAATGGGAATCAGACTGACAGGAATCATTTTGAGTGGCCGAGCAGAGTGCCAGTATCTGTCTCATATAGGGATGGGTACATGAGGGTGCCTTGTGCTAAACTCTACCTCCCCCAGACTCTCCTTCTCTCACTGCCTGACTCTCCTTTCCCTTCCCTCATCTCTTAGACAGAATGGTCTCTGGCTTCTTCCTGCAGATGCTGGAAAAAGAAAAAGGGGAGGGAGTTACACACTCCCTATTCCTTGCCCCCACTTAGCTTTCAGAGAGAAGTGTCTAAGCACCTTTAAAATCTACTTTCCCAGAGATTTAGAGTATAATGACAGTCTGTCTTCAAGATACTGTCTTTGATTTGTTTTTACTCTAAAGGACTTTATGCCTCTACCAAGGAATGAGACACTTCTGCTGTGACTAAAATGTCCTCAATACCTAAATACTTTGTAAGGTATAAGAAACATAAACATAGACCTGGGGTACCTGGGTGGCTCAGTTGGTTAAGCATCTATCTGATTCAATTTCAGCTCAGGTCATGATCCCAGGGTCCTGGGATCAATCCCCAAGTCAGGTGTGCTGAGCATGGAGTACATTTGGGTCTGTCTCTTTCTCTTTCTTTTCCCCTGCCTCACCCCTCTCCCCACCTCTTGCACTCTCTCTCTCTAAAAAACTAATAAATAGTGGGGCTCAGTCAGTTAAGCATCTGACTTCAACTCAGGTCATGATCTCCCCATTCATAAGTTTGAGCCCTGCATCCTGCTCTATGCTGACAGCTCAGAGCCTGAAGCCTGCTTCAGATTCTGTGTCTCCCTCTCTCTCTCTGCCCCTCCCCATTCACATTCTCTCTCTCTCTCAAAAATAAACATTTTAAAATTAAAAATAAAAATTAAATTAAAAAAAGAAACATAAACATAAACATGTTTCCTCACTTCCCTCTTAAAAAGGAGCTTGTGGGAAAAGTGCAAAGCCCTGTGATATTGGTCATTACAAAACAGGAGAGCAACAAAAAAATCAAAACCTAAATTCTTATTAAACTCTGTTATCTCTGGAATTTTCTTCCACTGAAATCACGGACCAGGCTGTTTATTCTGAAGCTGACTGCAGAACTTGGTGACAGAAAGGGAACTGTGGGATGTACCTATCTGGAGGACTTCTGTAGATAGACATCTGCGACCACCACCTTTGAACAGGGTCAGTATCTCACTATAGCTGTCGGCAGGTTCTAGGCATTTAAGTGTTTCATTGAGGACCCGCGCATATCCCTTACTTCTCTGTCAGTGAGCTCTTGCATCTCTCAGGATACAAGGGACACATATACACCATGTTGCCTATGCGATAGACCATTATAAAGATGCACAGGGATATGAAGAGTTATGAGAAATTCTCTCATCTGCCTATCTGTGATTGCAGAATCGAGGCCTTTTAGAAAACAGGGGCACCTGGGTGGCTCAGTTGGTTAAATGTCCTACTTCAGCTCAGGTCATGATCTTGCCGTTCATGGGTTTGAGCCCTGCCTCAAACCTCTGTGCTGGAAGCTTGGAGCCTGGAGCCTGCTTCAGATTCTGTGTCTCTTTCTCAGCTCCTCCCCTGTTTGCTCTCTGTCTCTCTGTCTCTCTCTTAAAAATAAATAAACATTAAAAAAAGCTAGGAAACAGATCATTATTTGAGACATAGCTTTATCCTCATTGATAAAATTTCAGTACATACAGTTAGCATTTTTATTTTCCAAGAACTATAACAAAGGTGGTTGGACCACTCAGAAACAACTGTTCCACATGGTATCTCTGCCTTCGTAGCCTAAGCACTGACTGAATGCAATTTCATCACCTCACTGACTCCCAGTCAAGGAGCTAACTGCCTGTGGGAGGTGCCATAAATTCTACAGGAGAACATATTTAAATCTCCAATACATAGAGAACAACTCAAGATTACAAGTTTTAAAATCAATTCCGCTATAGTCAAAAAACATTCTCTAATCTTTCAATCTTTAGAATTAGTTTCAAATTTCTTTGTGGACCAAAATACGGTCTTTGTTAAGTGTTCTGCATGTGTTTGAAAAGAATATGTATTCTGAAGTTGTTGGGTATAGTTTCCTATGTATATCTACATATAGCTTTCTATATCCTTTCTAGATTTACTTCTTTGCTACTTTTTTCTATTGGTTACTGAGAGAAGGGTGTCTTTACTTCTCTTTTTAGTCTCTGTTTTTGCACTGCATATTTTGAAGTTTTCCTATTAGGTATATTTATGATTATGTCTTCCTGATAATTTGATGCTTTTTCACAATGAATTGTCTCTTTTTATCTCTGAGAATACCCACAGTATTGAGTTTTACTTTAGTAAGCCATATCAGGTTTCTTAGGCTTGGTGTTTACAGAGTATGCTCTATCACTATTCACATTTTGATTTTCAATCAACCTGTGTCTTTAGAGTTAAAATACCTCTCAGGCAAAATATAATTGGATCTTGCTTTTTTATCCAGCCTGAAAGCCTCCATTTTTTAGTTGGAGTGTTAAGTCTATTAATATAATAACTGATATGGATGCGCTTAAGTCTACAGCCTTGGATTTTTTTTCCCCCTTCAGCACTTGAAGTCTCTCTTTCATAATGGTCTTTTTGAAATCATTCAGATTTTAATTCTGATAAGAAGTCTGCCATTTCTATGGATGTTCCCCACTGTGAACAATGTATTTTTATTTCCTCTATATTCTTTTTTATTTTTTTTAAGATTTTATTTTTAGGAGCACCTGGGTGGCTCAGTCAGTTAAGCATCCGGCTTCGGCTCAGGTCATGACCTCATAGTTCCTGGGTTCGAGTCCTGCGTCAGGCTCTGTGCTGACAGCTAGCTCAAAGCCTCGAGCCGGCTTCAGATTCTGTATCTCCCTCTCTCTCTCTCTGACCCTCCCCTGCTCATGCTGTCTCTCTCTATCTCTCAAAAATAAATAAAAAACATTTAAAAAATTTTTTAATTAAATTAAATTTAAAAAATTTTAAACGATGCTCAACATCACTCATCATCAGGGAAATACAAATCAAAACCACATTGAGATACCGCCTCACGCCAGTCAGATTGGCTAAAATGAACAAATCAAGAGACTATAGATGCTGGCGAGGGTGTGGAGAGACAGGCACCCTCCTACACTGTTGGTGGGAATGTAATCTGGTGCAGCCACTCTGGAAAACAGTGTGGAGGTTCCTCAAAAACTATCCATAGAACTCCCCTATGACCCAGCAATAGCCCTGCTAGGGATACAGAAATGCTGATGCATAGGAGCACATGTACCCCAATGTTCATAGCAGCAATGTCAACAATAGCCAAATCATGGAAAGAGCCTAAATGTCCATCACCTGATGAGTGGATCAAGAAGATGTGGTATATATACACAATGGAGTAC
>NC_043712.1:61457501-61545533 GCF_006229205.1 Suricata suricatta
TTTTTTTTTTTTTGCGGCACCTGGGTGTCTCAGTTGGTTAAGAGTCCAACTTCGGCTCAGGTCATGATCTCACAGTTTGTGGGTTCGAGCCCCATGTCAGGCTCTGTGCTGACAGCTCAGAGTCTGGAGCCCACTTCAGATTCTCTGTCTCCCTCCCTCTCTGCTCCTCCCCTGCTCATGCTCTGTCTCTCTGTCTCTCAACAATAAATAAATGTTAAAAAAAAAATTTAAATATTTTAAGTAAACTCTACACCTAATGTGGGGCTCGAACTCACAACTCTGAGATCAAGAGTCACATGCTCTATGGACTAAGCCAGTCAGACACGACTCCTCTGTATTCTTTTAACATTTTATCTTTATATTTCATTTCAAGAGATTTTCTATGATGTACCTAGGTGTAGTTTGATTCATATTTCTCTAGCTTATGTGTTGGGTTTTTGGGGTCTGCGATGTGATGTTTTTCACCAACCTTAAAAATTGTCAGCTATTATTTCTTCAGTTTGTCTTTTCTATTATCAAATATGTATTTTGCCATTCCCCCTTCTTTCTCTCTTTGTGTTTCCAATTACATTTGTTAGATCATTTCCTATTTTCCCACGTCACTGAGGCTCTGTTTCCAATTCTTCGATCTACTGCCAACTTTAATCTTTAGTTTGGATAATTTCTATTGATTTTTTTTCAAGTTCATGAACTTTTTCTATATTCACCAATAATTATCAAGCCCATTCAGTGATATTTTTCATTTCACATATTCAACTTTTCAGCTTCTGAATTCCCTTTTCTTTTTTATAATTTTCATATATATCTCTGCTTAAGTTCTCCATCTGTTCACTTATTATGTCCATATCTAAGTCTTTAAATAAATGAAAATAGTTGCTACAAAACACATAGGGGCTAATTTCAGGATCTAAATTATCTTGGGTCTTTTCTATTGGCATTTTTTCCCTTGGGTTTGGATCATATTATCCAGCTTCATGTAATTAATGCTTAGATGATGGACATTATGGATAATATTTTGTAGAGATTTTGTTTTATATTTGTAGATCTTGAGTTTCATTCAGGCAGACAGTTGAGTTACTGGTGGATCCTTTTGACATGTAAGGTTTTGTTTTAATCTCTGATAAGATGTGTCCATTATAATATTGAACTTAATTCTAGGACATGGTCTTTCTCTAAGGTGTAGTCTTATCTCTAAGGACTGACTTTATGGGGCGCCTGGGTGGCTCAGTCGGTTGAGCATCAGGCTTTGGCTCAGGAAGCCTCAGGTCATGATTTTACAGTTTGTGGGTTCGAGCCCCGTGTCAGGCTTTGTGCTGACAGGTTGCTCAGAGCCTGGAGCCTGCTTCGGATTCTGTGTCTCCCTCTCATTCTGACCCTCCCCTGCTCATGCTGTCTCTGTCTCTCAAAAATAAATTTAAAACATTTTTTAAAAATTTTAAGGACTGACTTTTCTGTGATTTCACTGAAACACCAAGGTCCTATCGAGATTTCTCTACTACGTCACTGGCCTGAAGTGCTTACATCTTCCATCAGTGTCTAACAGCTGATATCCTAATTTAGCTCTTAGTCTCACAACAAACAACATACAGTAAGTATCATGGAACCTTGGCCTGTATCCATTCAACCCTGCTCTTGGCCAAGGACCCATTTTGAATTAAAACTAGACTTCTGCCATTCTTCTCTCCCCCACAACTAAGTGTGCATACATGCGTATATACGCACATGTGCACATGTGCACACACACACACACACATACACACACAAATTGGAACTTCCTTGTCTTAAGAAACTTGTGCTACAAACTCTAGTTACTTCTTTAGTCCAGCAGGACCACTATCCCACTTGAGCTCCAGCTCTTTGTGCAAAACAGAAAAGTATCTTGTGAACCAAAGAGCTAAGGGATTGAGGGACTAAAAGTGTGCATTTCTGTTCTTTCAAGTATCCCTGGCCTGAAATGCCTACTTTACAATGCTTGAAAATAGCTGCCTCCTATTATGTCAATTTTTACACTTGTTTCTGATGATGGCCAGACGGATACAAGTAACTCTATCACTGACAGAGCTGAAGTCTTGACTATTGTATTTTTTAAAATTGTGATAAAATATATATAAAATAGGGGCCCTGGCTGGCTTGGTAGGTGGAGCATGAGATTCTTTATCTCTAGTTTGTAAGTCTGAGCCCCACAATGGGTGTAGAGATTACTTTAAAAATGCATTTGGCAGCACCTGATTGGCTCAGTCAGTTAGGCATCCAACTCTTGATTTTGGCTCAGGTCATGATCTCATGATTTGTGAGTTTGAGCCCCACATCAGGCTCTGCGAGGCTCAAACTGCTGACAGTATGGAGCCTAATTAAGATTCTCTGTCTCCTTCTCTTTGCCCCTCCCCTACTCACAATCTCTCTCTGTCTCAAAAATAAATAAGTAAGCATTTTTTAAAAATGCATTTAAAATATACATAACATAGGGCACCTGGGTGCCTCAATCAGTTGAGTGTCTGATTTGGGCTCAGGCCACGATCTCACAGTTCATGGGTTCGAGCCCTGGATCAGGCTCTGTGCTGACGGTTTGGTGCCTGGAGTCTACCTTCAATTCTGTGTCTCCCCCTTTCTCTCTGCCCCTCTCCTGTTTCTGCTCTGTTTCACTCTAAAATAAATAATCACAAAAAAAACTTTTTTAATATACATAACATAAAAGTTACCACTTTAACCATTTTATGTGTACAGTTCAGTGACATTAAGTACATTCATATTGTTGTACAACAATCACGACCATCCAACTCTAGAACTTTTTCAATATCCCACCCTGAAACACTGTACCTATTAAACAATGATACCTCATTTCCCTTTCCACTAGCCCCTGGCAACCACTATTCTGCCTTCTGTCTTTATGAATTTGACTCCTCTAAATACCTCATATAGGTGGGATCATACAATATTTGCCCATCATTGTTGGGCTTATTTCATATAGCATAATGACTTCAAGGCTTATCCATATGTAGCATGTCACAATTTCCTTCCTTACATTTTGTCCATTCATCTGTTAATGGGCACTTGAGTTGTTTCAACCTTTTAGCTGTTGGAATAATGCTGCTATAAACATGGGTGTACAAATATCTGTTCAAGTTCCTGATTTTGATTATTTTGTGCATATGCCCAGAAATAGAAATGCTCTTTTAACTACTAATTCCATGCTAAATTTTCTGAGAAACTTCCACACTCTTATCCATGGGGGCTACATCATTTTCCATTCCCATCAGCAATACACAAAGGTTCCAATTTTTTCACATTGTCACAGGCATTTGTTTCATGTTTTATTTTTTTTATAATAACTATCCTAATGGGTATGAAGTGGCGTCTCTTTGTGAGTTTGATTTGCATTTTCCTAATTACTAGTGATGTTGAGCATCTTTTCATGTGTCTGTTAGCTATTTGTATATCTTCTTTGGAGAAATGTCTATTCAAGTCCTTCGCCATTTTGAATTGGTTGTTTGCTTTTTGTCGTTGTTTTTTAGTTTTAGGAGTTTTTTTTATATATCCTGGATATTAATTTCTTATCAGATGTGTGATTTGCAAATATGTTCTTCAATTCTTTGGGTTGCCTTTACTTCATTGATCGCCTCCTTGAATACACAAACTTTTAATATTTTCATGTAGTCCAATTTGTCTATTTTTTCTTTTCTGCCTGTGATTTCCATGTCATATCTAAGAAATCATGGCCAAATCCAATGTTGTGAAGATTTCCCTCTATAAATCTAGGAGATCTATAGTAATTTTGAGTTAATTTTTGTATATTAAGGGAATTTGGATGTGGATATCCAATTTTCCCAGCACTATTTGTTGACTGTCATTTTCCACTGAATGGTCTTTGGCACTTTTATTGAAAGTCATTTGACCGTATATGTGAAAGTTTATTTCAGGGATTTCTGTTCCCTGAACAAAAATTGGTCGACATGTCTGTCTTTATGCCAATATCACACTATTTAGTTACTGTAGCTTTGTAGAAAACTTAAAAACCTGGAAGCATGAGTCCTCTAACTTTATTCTTCCTTTTCATGATTGTTTTCACTATTCAGGGTCCCTTGAGAGTCCATCTGAATTTTAGATTTTTCCATGTATGAAAAAAAAAAAACCAAAAAAGTCATTGGGATTTTAACAGAGATTGCATTGAAGCTAGATCTCTTTGCATAGTATTAACATCTTAACATCTTCCAATCCATGAACAGAGGAGGTCTTTCTATTTGTGTCTTTCAGCAATGTTTTGTAGTTTTCAGTGTATGAATCTTTCATTCCCTTGTTTAAGTTTATACCTAAGTATATTTTTCATTTTGATGTTAGATAAATGAATTATTTTCTTAATTTCATTTTCAGAATATTCACTGCAAGTGTATAAAAATGCAATTGATGTTTATGTGTTGATACTATACTTTGCTATTTTACTAAAATCTTTCATTATCACTAATCATTTTTTGTGTGCAGATTCTTTAGGGTTTTTTATACATAGTACAATATTATCAGAGAGTATAGTTTTACTTCTTCCCTTCCAATTTTGATGCTCTTTATTTCTCTTTCTTGTCTAATTGTACTGCCTAGAATTTCCAATACAGTGTTGAGTAACAGTGGCAAAAGTAAGCATCCTTGTCTTGTTCCTGATCTTAGTGGAAAGTTTTCAGCCATTGACTCTTGAGTACTGAAGAGCCAAACTAACGCCATGACCATTTCAAATAAGCCTTAGAAACTAGAAGGCCTAAGTTTCAGCTTCCCTGAAACAATCAGGCAATTACACCTTGCTCAAGACTAGAAGAACTGCCCCTACACCAGTCAGTCAGTAAGGACCAAGAGGATGCCTAACATCCCTGAGGACTATAGATAGCTGCTTAATGTTAGTTAGCCAATTGCTCGCCACTTGCCCAAACCCCACATGGGGGTCCTTAGCCCACCCCGTAATTGGTCATTTTCAAAGGAACCCCAAACGTCCTGATTGGGTCCCTCCAAATGTAACGGACGCCCTAGAGACTCTGAGTGGTTAAGATTGTTACTAGGGCTGCTGTGTGATTATGATTGGATTGCTGTGCCTATGTCACTATTCCTTGTAACTCCCCCTTTCCAAGCCCCATAAAAACCCTGCTCAGCTATTGTTTGGGGCTCTCAGCACGGATCCACTGTGTTGATGAGGTCTGGGAGCCCGAGCTTAAACCCGAATAAATGCCCTTTGCTTTTGCATATGTGACTCGGTCTCCCTGGTGGTCTCTGGTTTTGGGGGATATTGCAATCTGGGCATAACAAATACTATTATGTACATTAGTACAGAAATGCTCTTTTTAAATATTTTTTTAACATTTATTTATTTTTGGGAGACAGAGAGAAACAGTGTGAACAGGGAAGGGACAGAGAGAGAGGGAGACACAGATCTGAAGCAGGCTCCAGGCTCTGAGCTAGCTGTCAGCACAGAGCCTGACATGGGGCTTGAACCCACGAGCTGTGAGATCATGACCTGAGCTGAAGTCGGATGCTCAACCGAGCCAGGCGCCCCCAGAAATGCTCTTTATCATGCTGAGGAAATTTACTTTTATTCTCAGTTTGTTGAATTTTTTTTTTTATCATGGAAGGGCATTAAATTGTGTAAAATGATTTTTGTGTCAATTGAAATGATCAGGTGATTTATTACCTCATTCTATTAATGTGGTATATGACATCAATCAATTTTCTTTTGCTGAACCATGCCTGCATTCCTGGGATAAATTATACTTGGTCATAGTATATAATCTTCTTAATATGCTGTTAGATTTCGTTTGGTGGTGTTTTTTGAGGATTATTACATCTCTACTCATACGGCATATTAGACTATATTTTTCTTTTCTTGAAGTGTCTTTGTCTAGCTTTTCCACTGGGGAAGGCTGGACTCATAGAATGAGTTATGGTGTATTACATCTTTGTTTATTTTGGTAATTTGTAAAGGATTTATGGTAATTCTTCCTTAAATATTGGGTGCAATTCTCCAGGGAAGGCCTCTGGTCCTGGATTTTTGTTTGTTGGGAGATTTTTGATTACTGATTCATTCTCTTTACTTGTTCTCTTTACTATTCAGATTTTTTATTTCTTCCTGGTTCAGTTTTAGCAATTTGTGTATTTCTAGAAATGTGTCTATTTCACCTAGTTTTGTCTAATTTATTGGTGTACATTTATTCATAGTACTCTCTTAAAATCCTTTTTATTTCTGGAAGTTTTGTAGTGGTGTTCTAACATTCATTCTGAAATTTGATGATTTGCATCATTTTTTCTTTGTCTAGGTAAAGTTTGTCAATTTTTTTGAACTTTTCAAAGAACCAATTTTTTATTTCATTGATTCTTATGTTTTTCTTTACTTCTCTCTGATGTTACTTAAGATATAAAGTTATTTATTTGAGATCTTTTATTTTTAAATAGGCATTTACAACTATAAATTTTCTGTTCCATATTGCTTTGGATGCATCTCATCAGTTTTGCTATGTTGTGTTTTGTTTTCATCTTAAAATATTTTCTGATTTTCCTTGTGATTTCTTCATGGACCCATTGGTTGTTTATAAGTGTGTTGTCTTATTCTTGCTATTTAATTTCCAGAGTCCTTAGATAGCTGCTATATACATTCTGTTGAGAACTTATAGTTGCATTCAGTAGGAGACACAACATAGTATGTGCTTATTCCATCTTCTTTGGAATTGAAATCTTCTTTTTCTGTTTAGCAATTTACTATAATTACTATATGAGTGAGCTTAAGTCTACCGACTTGGTATTTTGTTTTTCTTTCAGCACTTAAAGAAGTCATTCCCCCATAATGATCTTTTTGACATCATTCTGGCCTCAACTGTTCTGATGAGAATTCTTCTATCATTTGTATAGTTGTACCATACTAGAAATTCTTCTTTTATTATATTTTTATTTTTTAATGGTTTATTTATTTTTGAGAGAGAAAGAGACAGCATGAGCCGGGGCGAGTCAGACAGAGAGGGATACAACAGAATCTGAAGACAGGCTCCAGGCTCTGAGCCCAGAGCACAGAGCCTGACACAGGGCTCGAACCCGTGAACCACAAGATCAAAACCTGAGCTGAAGCCAGACGCTCAACTGACTGAGCCACCCAGGTGCCCCAGAAATTCTTCTGTATTCACTAGAAGACCAAAATCCCAGCAGTGGGAGGAATACAGGATACCAAGTGACATCGTGAAATAGAAAACCATGGTGCTAAGGAAAAAGTAATAGTTAACTGAGGGGAGGAGAGGCCCCTTTCTGAAGACATGAGACTAGAGTTGAATTTTAGGGATGAGGCAGGTAGATACCAAAAAATAATAAACAGGGAACTGGTTATTTACTCATGAGAAGAATGAACTAAGGAGTTTGCGTGAAGTTGTTCTGACAGATACAGAACCCATGAGGACAGACTCACAATTTCTCCCTCAATCCCTAACAGGTGAGATCCCCATGATAAGGCTTTCAGGGACAGAGCTTATACTTTAAGATTTATAACACAAGGAAGCTCAAGTAGAAATTTGAACCCTAGGATCCTATAGCCCAGAGTCTTGTCAACCTTGCCTTCTTCCTCCACATTCTTTACCTCTAATCCCTCCTTCCCTAAATAACTTTCACAGGAACTCTTGAAACTGGTTTCTTGGTAAACTCAAAAGAAGTATCTAAAAGAAATCCACAGGTCTTCATTGAACCCTTCTGGAAACCCTTTTGTGACTCTGAAGCTCCAATATCTGGCACCAGATGGTAGATTTAAGAACAGTTTGCCTCTGCATCAGTGCTCTTTTGGGTCCTCCTCAGACAGCAGTGAGAAATGCCCCCACAGATCCATTGCCTTTATATTCCTGGGACCTGCACCTGGCCTAAAGGAGTACCTCAGGGAGGTTTAAACAGATTAGGAGTCATTACAGCAACAATCTACCATAACCACTACTATCCAGCACTCTTGAGGCCTGCTAAAGATCATCTCTCTTCCTTCAGGGCTACTAAGGAAGATCCTTCTTCCTGTGATCAGTGTGGTATAAGAGTATGATCCATTCTACAACCATGAGGAGAGTACTTGTGGAGTGGGACAAGACATCAGGAAGAGAATAAGAACTAAAACAGGAGATGTGATAGTTAATTTTATATGTCACGTTAACTGGGCACTGGCACCCAAATGGGTATTCAAACATTATTCTAAATATTTCTGTATGGGTGTTTTGGGATGAGGTTAACATTTAAGCTGGCAGACTGAGAAGTGCCTGGATAGCTCAGTTAGTTAAGCATCTGACTTCAGTTCAGGTCATGATCTCACAGTTCATGAGTCTGAGCCCCACTGGGGGCTCTGTGCTGACAGCTCAGTGCCTGGAGCCTGCTTCAGATTCTGTGTCTCCCTCTCTCTCTACCCTCCACTGCTCATGCTCTGTCTGTTTCTCTCTCAAAAATAAATAAACATTAAGAAAACATTTTAACTGGTAGACTGAGTAAAGCAGATTGCCTTCCAAAATGTAATTGGGCCTCATCCGATCAGTCAAGGTCTGAATACAAAAGACTGACCTTTCCTCATCAAGAGGGAATTCTGCAACATCAGCTTCTTCCTGTGTCATCAGCCTGATACCCTTCAGACTTGACCACTACTTTGACTCTTTGCTGGGTATTTAGCCTTTGGATTTGGACTGGAATGTTGGTTTTTCTCTGGGTCTGCAGATTTTAGACTTGCTGGCTTCCATAAACATGTGAGCCGATTCCTTAAAATAAATATCTATCTATATACATATACTTCCTGTTGGTTCTGTTTCTTTGGAGTACCCTAACCCACCCCCTCAGATCATTTTGTACCACTCTGCACACACACCCAAATTTAACCAGCTTTCACTTCCAAATGCCCACACTGTGGTTCTTCTTTGGAGAACCATCCTTTCTTGGCCAATTAGAATGGCTTTGCCTGTGTGTGCAGAGAGTTAAATCCTTTACATCCCACTGGATGGCCCTTAACTAGTGAAAAACATGAATGAGAGAGTAAAAGTTCAGCTCCCATCCTTCTGGTCAAGACAACTCTGATATATAATTTATACTCCAGAACCCCTTGTGGGATCAGGCTGAAACAGTCCTCTGCAGATGTCCCTAAGATTGCATCTTCCTTGGCTCTTAACTTTTCCCGATCTCACTTTCCCTACTTCTTTATCAGTTCCCCTGTATTAAGTCCTATACCCAGTCCCAATGTGGTGGCATGTGGATTTTCCCTACACTTTGAACAATTATGCAACACGAGCTGGGTGTCCTATAATTCAAATAAATTCTGACACTATCTACCCAAGATAGCATCAGATTCCACAGGTTAAGGACTCAGACCCACAAGACTTCTCTCCATTTCAGATACCAATTGTAAGCCCAGGTTGTTACCTGTGCTTCTGACCAACTGGCTACAAACTGGAAGTTCCTACAACCCCGGCCTCCCGCCTCCCCTGCCTTGGACTTCAGATGCCGACTGCAAGTCCAGGTCTTACCTGTACTTCTGACTGACTAGATATAAATCGGAGATTCCCATGACCCCCTCCTCAGGTTCAACTAATTTGTTACAGTGGTTCACAGAATTCAGGAAACCTTTACTCACTAAATTACTGCTTTATTACAAAGGGCATTAAAGGGTTAAAACAACATCCAGATGAAGAGATACATAGGGACAAGTCCCCTAACAAATGAACTTCTGTCCTCCTGAGTTTGGGGCCTGGATGTTGGCATATGGAAGCATTCTGGTTCCCCAACCTGGAAACTCTCCAAACTTCCTCCTTTTTGGCTTTTATGGAGGCTTCATTATATAGACATGATTGATGCAATCATTGGTCAATGGTGATTGATTCAACCTCCAGCCTTGCTCCCCTCTGTGAAAATCAGGGGGTGGGACTGGAAGTTCCAACTCTCTATGCATGGTAACTAGCCACCATCTGCAGGTGCTTCCCAAAAGTCATTTTATTAACATAACCTCATTTGTGATTGACAGGGCTTGTTATGAATAACAAGACATTTACACCTTTATGGCTCTGAAGTGATTTCAGGAACTGAGGACAAGAGGATAGATATTCTAACAAAGATGTTCCCGTTTTTCTTTTTCTTTTCTTTTTGTTAAATTTTGTTTTTAATGTTTATTTATTTTTAAGAGAGAGAGAGTGAGTGGGGGAGAGGCAGAAAGAGGGAGACATAGAATCTGAAGCAGACTTCAGGCTCTGAGCTGTCAGCACAGAGCCCAATGCAAGGCTTGAACTCACAGACTGCAAGATCAGGACCTGAGCCAAAGTTGACCACTTAACTTACTGAGCCTCCCAGGAGCCCCCTGCCCCCCATTTTTCTTATTGCTCAGAAAATACCAAGGGTTTTTGGGGAGCTGTAAGTTGTAAGCCAAGAACCATAGATGAAAATATATCTTAGAATATTTAGTCATCTCAATGATGAAATATATTTCTTATAAATCACAATACTGTACTCTGGGGAACAGTTTCTTAAGTGATTTTCTTTTTTTTTAATTTTTTAAAAATGTTTTTATTTATTTTAGAGAGAGAGAGAAACAGCGTGAGCAGGGGAGGGTCAGAGAGAGAGTGAGACACAGAATCTGAAGACAGGCTCCAGGCTCTGAGCTGTCAGCACAGAGCCTGATGCGTGGCTCGACCCCACAAACTATGAGATCATGACCCGAGCTGAAGTCAGACGCTTAACTGACTGAGCCACCCAGGCACCCCTTAAGTGATTTTCAAAATAATCCTCAACGCAGGGTGTCTTTTACGGAATCTGAAAACACACATACACACACACACACACACACACACACACACACACAACGTATTTACTTATGTGTGCAAAAAAATGTGTGGAAAGAAATACACCAAAGTAGTCAGAATTATTACTTCTGTGGAATGGATTGGGAGAGGAAGAGAATAGAGTGAGGACTTACTTTTTCTATTACACATTTATATATTTTAATTTCTTTTATTGCAGTGATCATGAATTAAATCTGAAATGTAAAAAATAAATTTAAGATAAGTAACAGTGGTACGCCCCCAACTATCCACAGGAATGCACCGAAAACAGTTTCTAGCACAGAATAAATGCCAAGAGATGTTTGGTAAAGAAAGGAAAAACAGAAAGGGACAGTGAGTAAACTCTGTCTACAAGCCCTAACTCCAACACTACAGGAGTTTGTGCTCTCCTTTTATTTTTCCACTTCTCCCTTATTTCTTTTTTTTTTTTACTTTTTAAATGTTTTTATTTATTTTTGAGAGACAGAAACAGACAGAGCATGAGTGGGGGAGGGACAAAGAGAAAGGGAGACACAGGATCTGAAGCAGGCTTCAGGCTCTGAGCTGTCAGCACAGAGCCTGACACAGGGCTCAAACCCACGAACTGTGAGATCATGACATGAGCTGAAGTTGGACGCTTAACCAACTGAGCCACTTAGGCACCCTCATCCATTTCTTCCTTTTTAAAAAAGTTGTGGGGCGCCTGGGTGGCTCAGTCGGTTAAGCCTCCGGCTTCGGCTCAGGTCAGATCTCACGTTCGTGGGTTCGAGCCCCGCGTCGGGCTCTGTGCTGACAGCTAGCTCAGAGCCTGGAGCCTGCTTCCGGTTCTGTGTCTCCTTCTCTCTCTGCCCCTCCCCCTCTCATGCTCTATCTCTCTCTGTATCAAAAATAAATAAAACATTAAAAAAATTTTTTTTAAATGTTAAAAAAGTTGTACTGAGGCACCTGGGTGGCTCAGTCGGTTAAGCATCCGACTTTGGCTCAGGTCATGATCTAATGGCTTGTGAGTTTGAGCCCCGTGTCAGGCTCTGTGCTGACAGCTCGGAACCTGGAGCCTGCTTTAGATTCTGTGTCTCCCTCTCTCCCTGCCCCTAGCCCGCTCACACTCTATCTCTGTCTCTCTCAAAAATAAATAAACATTTAAAAAAATGATAATCTAACTCTTTGAGCTGCAACATTAAAAGCAAAATCTCTGCCTAGTAAGCCCAAATCAGTAAATTCAACCTGATCCAACTTTGTGTTTCTTCCTCCAATATCCCCCACTCTTACTGTCCATTTCCACATGTTCCCCAGATTTCTGCTTATATAAATTAGAGAGCTCAGGTAGTTCTTTTGGAATGTAACATACTTTCTCATGGGCCACACTTAGTACTTCAGTGTTACTGGCCTCCTGCAACTTGAGTCTAGTTATAGGCCTAGAAGAAAAGAAGGGCTGTGGGGTGGGTCCTAAGGAGAATCAGCATTGTTTTACAGAAAATTACCATTTTCTCAGGCAATGCAGTATTAATCCTCTCAGATGGTGGCCACTGTGGATACCACTGTTTGTAGAGAAGGCACTATCACTGAAGGTGAGAACACCACTTCCACAGGGGCTTGGGAGGCTATTTTTGCTGGAGGTGGGTATAGAGTTTTCAGATTTGCAAGATGAAATGCTTTAGAGATTAGTTTTACAAGAGTGGAAATGTGCTTGAAGCTGCTGAGCTATATATACACTAAGAGATGGCTAAGGGTACATTTTATGTATTTTCTACCACAAAAGAAAAAATTTTTAAGTTGAAGATTCCCTCTCACACTCAAGTTTATTTTATAAAACCAGTTTAAAACAGCATTTACTTTCTTCCATTCCTACTGTTTTTTTGAACATCATAGACTACACGTGAGAATGATAGTTGTTAAAACTATGTAAAACTGTTGTGTTACATCAGCTTGAGATCCTGGAATTGAAACGGATCGAGGAGAGGAGAATAAGGAAACCAAGTAATGTCACAGCACCTGCTGAGATGGACTGCTGATATGGTTTCTCCAACATTTTCTTTGTCTCTCTGTTTCTCCAACATTTGGGTTCTGTTATACTTTTTAAATCTATCATACTTAGTAAATAACTACATTAATAAGTATACTTATTAAATCAAATCTGTAGGCAAAAATATATATGTGACCCGGATATTTCTACCTTTGTATTCTCAATGTCTTCATTTTCCCATCAAATAGAAGGGAAAGGGGCCAAAAGAGTAGGTCATCCCTGCTCTCATGACAAATTAATAAATATTAAATATCTATTATGGTTTGTGTTCTTGCACTGTTTCTTAAAGGTGGAGCTAACAAATATTTTTTATATACATAACTAACACCTTTCATAACTATACTATTTTTATTATATATCATTCTTATTTTTAATGAGGTATAATTAACATACAGTGTTATATTAGTTTCAGGTGTGTAACTATACTATTAGTATAGAAAATTTAACATACATTTTAATTAAGAAATTGAATGCTCTGGATTATTTTATTGGATTCCTTTCACACCGGCCTGAAATTATCCTGCCTTTTTAAAAAATTATTTTTTAATATTTATTTATTTTTGGGAGAGCACAAGCAGGGCAGGGGCAGAGAGAGGAGAACAAAGGATTTGAGGTGGGCTCTGTGCCGACAGCAGCAAGCCCAGTGTGGGACTTGAACTCCTGAACCAGGAGATCATAACCTGAGCCAAAGTCGGGAACTCAACCAACTGAACTACCCAAGTGTCCCTTTTTAAGGTTTTTAAAATGTTTATTTATTTTTGAGATAGAGAACAAGCATGGGAGGGGCAAAGAGAGGGAGACAGAGAATCCCAAGCAGGCTGCTCACTGTCAGTGCAGAGCCCAGCGTGGGGCTCAAACCCACGAACCTCAAGCCGAAATTAGGAGTCAATTGCTTAACCAGCTGAATTACTCAGGGGCTCCTTCTTAATTATCCTTCTTAACGAAAGTATAGGAAGAGTTTTAGAAAAGAAATGGAAAATGATTTCCATCTAGAGTATGATCAAGTTGAAATATTACCATCTTATAGGTAAATTCACATACAAAAAGAAAGCATGGTTCATTCAGTTACTATTTCCAGGACATTTGACTATTTTAATTTTAATTTGTACCTTACCACTTGATGACAAAAATAAAATGACAGTTAAAATTACAACATTAAATGTAAAATCAGGATAAAATCATACCCTTTCACAATAGTCTATCAAGACAAAATCGTAAACTCTGGGTCTTTAAGAGTGGCTCAGAATGGAAGTTTCTAAACTGGAAACCCTTCTCAGAACTACAGATCCCACCACCTTCACCAGCTCCCAAATACACACACACGGACATTTTCCTCAAACCCTATCAAAATAAATTTACTTGTGAGTTTACCAATTATGAGGCAGGACGTTAATTTATTTTACCATTACAAGAAAAAAAATTTTTACATTTTTTCTAAATACTAGATTTAGAAAGTTTATGCAAAGTACCATATTTGTAACTTAATCTGTAATGCTAGCAAAATGAAGACTATTCCTGAAAATATATAGAAAATGTTCCAAAGTAAAATAGTTTTCACCTACATTGTTTTTCCTTATTGTTAGGTTAATATCAAAGTTCATGTAACTAATTTTATTTTATGACCTTTCAGCTATATAATTAAATTACAGTGCTTTAGAAAGATGATTTTTAGACCTTAGGGAGGTTAGTTTTCCTGCCTCCTCTGTTTTTTGAAAATATAAATACCAAGGGGTACTGGGTGGCTCAGTCAGTTAAGCATCGGCTTCAGCTCAGGTCATGATCTCGAGGTTCTCAAGTTTGAGCCCGATGCTGGGCTCTGTGCTGACAGTTCAGAGCCCAGCGCCTGCTTTGGATTCTGTGTTTCCTTCTCTCTCTCTCTGCCCCTACCCAGCTCATGCTCTGTCTGTCTGTCTCTCTCAAAAAATGAACAAACATTAAAAAAAATAAAAAGAAAATATAAATACCAGATTCCATCATTTAAACAAATGGAAGTCACTGTTTATCATATGGACTTAAACAGATTATAATATATACATATTTTTAAAAAATATTTTTAATGACTCTTTAGCTTTATGTTCTAACTACTTAGGAATGGATAGCAATGCCATCACCTATGTCAAAGAAGGACCCTCATAGCCTTCTTTTGTTTTCAGCATCTTTATCTCCTTAAGACCTTAAGAAGTCCTAGAGAAGTAAACTGTCTTCTGTTTTATAGCTATCCAAACACATCAAATTTTAACACTCACTGATCTTGTTCTACCTTGGAGAAATTAGGAAAAGTTCTTTATTAAGTCTTAAAAAAATTTTTTTTAATGTTTTACTTATTTTTGATACAGAGAGAGACAGAGCATGAGGGGGGGAGGGGGAGGGGCAGAGAGAGAAGGAGACAGGGAACCGGAAGCAGGCTCCAGGCTCCAGGCTCTGAGCTAGCTGTCAGCACAGAGCCTGACGCGGGGCTCGAACCCACAAACATGAGATCTGACCTGAGCCAAAGCCGGGCACTTAACAGACTGAGCCACCCAGGTGCCCCTCTTTTTTAAGTCTTAACTTAGTTGACTTTGAATTTGTCTTTTTTTTTTCTTTTGCAAAAACTCATTAATTTAATGTCTTATATATTAAGAAATTTATCTACTATCTCTAAGCAATTCCAGAATGAGAAATCAGAAGTTATAGATTTTTAACCACAGACTAAAGAATCTATATCATTAGACATGTAAGTTTCTTTGTGTTTAGTTCAAAGTAATAGAGGCTCTTACAGCTATTTTGATGGTCATCAAATACTCTACCCTCCACCTTTATCCAGTGAAGTCCTTATTCCTGTATAAGTTTTCCTTTGTCTTTACTCTTTCAAAAAAATTGTTTACTAATGTTTTATTTATGTTTGAGAGAGAGAGAAAGAGACAGAGTGGGAGCAGTGGAGGGTCAGAGAGAGGGAGACACAGAATCTGAAGCAGGCTCCAGGCTCTGAGCTGTCAGCACAGAGCCCGACAGGAGGCTTGAACCCACAAACTGTGAGATCATGAGCTGAACCGAAGTCAGATATTCAACTAAGCCACCCGGTGCCCCTCCTTTGTCTTTACTCTTGTAGTGGACATTTAAGAATAATAATAAGAATGGAAAAGCCAAAAAGAAGAAAAGACCCATGAAGAAACATGTCAACAAAACTGCTCCCTCAAGTGAAGGAGAACTGAGCAGCCGCCACCTAGTGGTAAGCTTCGCGTCTTGTGTCTTTGAGAATAGGGAAAAATGAGGATGAAAAATTGAAGTCTTTTGTTAGAGCACTCATTAACCCAGTAAGATTTGAGTTTTACTTCTAGCACTTCAGACACCCACCAAATGTGTGAGGGTTTTTTTTCCAACTGTCCGGACACTAGATGGGTATCCTACAGTTCAGTTAAATTCTTTCACCAACAGACTGTACAGGTTAAGTAATTGAATGCTCTGGATTATTTTACTAGATTCCTTTCAGATTGACCTGAAATTCTCTTTCTTTTTATTTTTTTATTTAAAAATTTGTTAATGTTTTATTCATTTTCGTTTTCTTTAATTTAAGTAGTTTATTACCAAGTTAGTTTTCTTTTTCATGTATGTATATATTTTTTAATGTTTTATTTATTTCTGAGAGAGAGAGAGAGAGAGAATGAGCAGGGGAGGGTCAGAGAGAGAGGGAGACACAGAATCTGAAGCAGGCTCCAGGCTCTGGGCTAGCTGTCAGCACAGAGCCTGACGTGGGGCTCGAATCCATGAACCGTGAGATCATGACCTGAGCTGAAGCTGGATGTTTAACTGACTGAACCATCCAGGTGCCCCGCAAGTTGGTTTTCATATAACACTCAGTGCTCTTCCTTGTAAGTGCCCCCCTCCATGACAATCACCCCCTTCTCTTCCCCCCTCCCTCCTCAGCCCTCAGTTTGTTCAAAAGTCTGTCATGAATTGCCTCACTCCCTCTCCCCAACTTTTTCACCCCTTTCCCCTTCCCATGGTCCCCTATTAGGTTTCTCTGGGTATTTAGGGTAGCTTAACACATCTCTGTTAGCCCTGAAGGAGCAGGAGGCAAATGGGTGGCAGCTGAAAAACAGTGGGTCAAAGAGGGCAAAGCAAGAGGTGGGAACTTCTAATCCTGAGGAGGGGGAGAATCTGACATTTGGAGAAAGTGAGGTAGGAGTGACCCTAAAGGAATAAGCCCAGTGTTATTTCAACCTCTTAGGAACCACATTTGGTTTTTTCATCACCGGTCTCACTCGTCTTGCGTCATCATTTTCTAGATCAACCTCAGATGGTGCTAGAAAAAACAGTACCTCCCAGGAGTCTACGTTCCTATCTCCACTGGGACCTCCTGTCTCCCCTAGATGTACACAAGGACTCGCAGGGGGTTCAGGAATACAGTATCTCCCTGATTCCCACCTAGTGGTGAAACTATAAGCCACTGTTCTATAGTAAACATTCTATGAACTTCTATTTCTCCTACCTCTCACACATATAATGCTAAGGTGTTATGCAGTTTTCACTGGCTTTGTATGCTTTCATATTAACTTTTATATACATATAACTTGTATACAAGCTTTTTAATGCTTATTTTTTAATTTTATTTATGCTTTTATATTTTATATATTAAAGTTTATATATAACACATATAAACTTTTAAAATATATTTTTATTTTATATATTTTAAACTATATAAACTATTTTAAATAAATAAATAAAATATAAGTAATAAATATAAATAATAAATAAATTTATAATTATTTATATATAATTTTATTTAAACTATATAGACTAATTATTTAGTTTATATATATAACTTATATATAAACTTTAAAAATATATATTTAAAAATTTTATTGATGCTTTTATATTAACTTTTATGTATAAAAGTTTATATATGTGCCATATATAAATTTTTTTAATGTTTATTTTTCTGAGAGAGAGAGAGAGAGAGAGAGAGACAGAGTGTGAGTGGAGGAGGGGCAGAGAGAGGACGGGAGACAGAATCTGAAGCAGCCTCCAGGCTCCAAGCTGTCAGCACAGAACCCAACATGGGGCTGAAACCCATGAACTGTGAGATCATGACCTGAGCCGAAGTCAGATGCTTAACCAACTGAGCCACCCAGGAGCCCCTGCTTTTATATTTAAATATTCTTTTCTATAAGAAAAAACTATGGTCAAAATAGGTATATTTTTGGTTTCATGTTTGAAATTTTATTAAACTGGGAAGAAATGGTCTCTGAGACTCCAGGGAGGAGTGACATGGACGCAGGCGGGGCTGTTGCTGGGGGAGCTGGTTATGTTGGGGTAGGAGTGGGTGTGAATGCGCTGAACAAGAGGGAGGAGAACAGAGCTGTCAGATGGGAACTTTTGTGTGAGGAACCAAAGGAAAAGGTGCCAGGCTTTTTCTGGGCTCAAAAAACTGCCTTTTCAGGGAGGAGAAGGTCAATAAGTTAGAAAAAAGCGCATCACAATTTTGGTGGGGAAGAGGCAGATCCCCCACTAATCATTTCCAGTTACTATAACCTCCAGTTATACCGACCAGAGTTCAGGGAAGAACACAGCACTGAGAATATATCTGGTACTTTCTTACCATGGAGAAAGGGGGTGAGGCCCTCTAAGTTACCCACCCAAGATGTGGAATCAATCAGTTAATTACTGATGAACAAACAAATGCCATTGAGTGATTCAAGAAGTGATACAAATATAGTTTGAGCAAGAAAGGCAAAAAGGCAGGCATAGTCCTCTAGCCCTGTTGGGACAGAAGACCAGACAGAAGGACCAGAGCTCTCCGTCATCAGGGAGTTCTTGCATACTGAAAAGGAGAGGGAAAGGGCGGGGGCTTTGTTTTTGTTGCCATTCATTTATTCAATGCAAACAGTGATTGTCCATTATGTACCAGATTCTATTCGAGAAACCAGAGTGTACAATGACTAAAATAGATTTAAAAAATAATAAACACGAATCTTAGATTCTAGCAGAGAAGGCAGAAGTAAATTAGTAAAACATCTAGTATGTGAGATAGTGACGGGTGCTAAAGGGACAACTGAAAGCAGAGGTTGCAATTGTGACAGTGATGGGTGAGCTATCTTCTGATGCTGGACAAATTACCCCAGCACTCAGAAGGCTTAAAGCAACAGTACATTTTATTACTGTTCATGGTTCCTGTGGAAGCAGATGAGCCAGCCACTTTTGACTTAGTCTCTCACAAGGCTGTAGTCAAAATGTCAGCCAGAGTCACAATCATCTGAAAGACCCAGGCAGAAGCTAGTTCTCTTCCTCCTCCTCCTCCTCCTCCTCACAGGTGCCCATGAAGCTAGTTCTTCTTATGACTTATTCTCAGAAATCACATAGCACCACTTATGTATTATTTATCTTACTACTTAACAAGTCACCCCAAAACGTAGTGGCTAATAAACATTTAGTAGATTGGTCTCGGAGTCAAAACTTGAGACGGCATAGTGGGAATGGTTTGTCTCTTCTCAGCCATGTCCTCAGTTGAGGCCTTTAAAGCCTGGTAATCTGAAATAATCTGAGCTTGATGGAGGCTAAAGGATCCACTTCCAGGGGGCTCACTCAAATGTCTGGCTAGGTTGCTTCCTCTCAACCTGAGCGGCTGGCACATGGGCCTTTCCCCAGAGCTGCTTGAATGTCTTTAACATGGTAGTTGAATACTCCAGAGCAAGCAATCCAAGAGAGAAACACAAGTAAAAGCCAACCCATTTAACCATTTATGACCTGTCCTCAGAAGTCACATAGTCTCATGGGGTGTCTGGGTGGCTCCATTGATTAAGCACCTGACTTCGGCTCAGGTCATGATTTCATGGCTCCTGAGTTAAAGACCCACGTTGGGTGCTGTGCTGACAGCTCAAAGCCTGGAGCCTGCTTCAGATTCCCTGTCTCCCTCTTTCTGCCCTCCCCCCACCACTCACTTGTGCACACGTGTGCACGCTCTCTCTCTCTCTCAAAAATAAATAAATAAATAAATAAATAAAATAAGCCACATAGTCTCTTTTTGACTGGAGAATGGGAAAGGGAAAGAAGCAATATTTGTGTTTGTTTTACCATTTATTCATCACAAATTTATCAACTGCCTGTTATGTGCCGCGTTATATTTTAGGGGTACTTGGGAGTAGAGCAGTGACTGAAACAGATCCGAAAGGTATCATTTTTTAAAGAAGAATACAGAAAATAAATTAGAAAAAATATATATGTATAATCATCTATAAAAATATATGGTTGGTGGGGTACCTGGCTGGCTTAGTCAATAGAGCATATGACTCTTGATCTCAGGGTTGTGAGTTCGAGCCCTAGGTAAGGTGTAAATATTACTTAAAAATACAATGTATTAAAAAAAAAAAAACATATGAAGCCCCTGGGTGGCTCAGTCAGTTAAGCATCCAACTTTGGCTCAGGTCATGATCTCAAAGTCTGTGTGTTCGAGCCCCGTGTCAGGCTCTGTGCTGACAGCTCAGAGCCTGGAGCCTGCTTTGGATTCTGTGTCTCCCTCTCTCTCTGCTCCTTCCTGCTCATCCTGTCTCTCTCTGTCTCTCAAAACGAAGCAAACATTTAAAATTTTTAAAAAATATATATATGTTTTATGGTGATGTGTTATTAGAAGACGCCTAAGGAGGTTGCAGTATTTGGTAGGGTGATATCCAGTCCCAAGTATCTTTTGCCTCATCCAGAACGCTTTCTACAGGTGAAACTCCCGCCCTCTGTTCCCTCTCAAATGTCCTCACCTATCCTTTATTTACATGATTTTTTCTTCCTTAAATTCTATCACAGCAACAAATAAAGTAATATCAGCCATGACCATTGTACTGCCTCACCCCTTAAATTGGACCTGATTTTACACTGGCCTGATTCCCCAAGTCTTCTCACTTGGCCCCCAAAGCCTCTCAGTTCCTTATCAGAGGCCTCAGGGAACCAATGTGGCAGTGAGTTTTGACTCCTGCCAGGGAATCCCTGTAGCCAGCCAGCTGCCGAGTGGGATGACTAGCCTCAGTCTTTTAGCTGCCCTGGCCCTGGGGAGCCAGCGTTCAAACTGGAGCACATCTAATTTTTCTCACCCACATGTACAGAAGTGGGCCCTGACACCAAGGGTGACTGGAATTCAGGTGGATTTCCTGATGGGTCCCAACACCTCCTCGGATATTCTAGCACACTAGAATGCATTCCACAGCCCTTTGTACCAACTTCTGCTCTTGCACAGCTCAACAGGGCAATGACATCTTTAAAAAGAAAATAAGAAAAATGTTTTTAATGCTGTTACTTTTGTGCTGACCACAAGAAGGTGCTGTTCCCCAACTCATGCACACTCAGTACACTGAATGAAGCAGTCTACTAAAAAGGTCTCTGGCTTCCTATTCAAAGCCAGGGACAGGTAAAAGTGAACTGTGACGCTCAAACTGGGATGTACTGAAGTCTTTGAGAAAAAGAAAGGAAAATAAATGTCTGAAGTGTTGCAACAAGTTAATCTGATTTATATGTTCTCATCTTCAGCTAACACCTTATAAGAGGGAGACCTCAGTTCCTACTTCTGGGGCTGGCCTCACAAAAGGGATCGTATATGGCCCCCATAACTAGAAACTTGCTGGACAACTTTACCCCTAATGTCCAGCCCCAATAAAAGGGGCAAAGAGAGGTAGATGGTGTCTCTTCTCTGACCTGCTGCTAAGAAAGGTCTTTCCAGGGGCACCTGGGTGGCTCAGTCAGTTAATCGTCTGGCTTTGGCTCAGGTCATGATCTCACAGTTCGTGGGTTCGAGCCCTGCATCAGGCTCTGTGCTGACAGCTAGCTCAGAGCCTGGAGCCTGCTTCAGATTCTGTGTCTCCCTCTCTCCCTGACCCTCCCCTGCTCACACTGTCTCTCTCTGTCTCTCAAAAATAAAATTTAAAAAAAACCATAAAAAAAAGAAGGGTCTTTCTAATACTGTAAGACCCTGATTAACTCTCAGGAATAATTAATACCAGCAGACACTCTTCCTGAAGGCTCTTGCCATGCCTGGCAAGAATTTGCTCTTCTGAGTGTTTCCAAAGTCCCAGAATATTCCAGGAAGCACCTCCCCAGTCACAGTGTAATAAGTAGGCAGAGGCCAACTCTCATACTGTCTGTGGAGCCCAGAACTTCCTATTTCTATCTTCATACCTCCTCTTGTTAGGAAGGTTTCCAGTCAGGGTCATATCCTTTCTGGAGGATCAGCCCTGAGCGTGCCTCTAGCAGCTTCTCCCATAGTATATGAGAAGACCATTGGTGGTTCAACATGGTGAGCCACACTGTTCTGAGCAAATATGGTTTCCAAGGGGTATGCAAGTACATCAGGAAGGTTTATAACTAGACTCTGTCCTGGAGTGACTGAGGCACACATGATAGTATCAGAAGTGATGTCTAGGAATGATTACAGACTGTTAGGCACTATCAACTATGGTGGGGGAGAACTCGTGACAGATTAGCTGGCTCAGTCGATACAGCATGCAACTCTTGGTCTGAGTTTGAGCCCCATGTTGGGTGTAGAGATTACTTTTAAAAAAATCAAGTAACAGATGATTTTGCTATCAGAGTGAAGATTTGGATACTATTATGTATTTTCCAAGATGGCATAATTAACAAAACTAAGGAAGTAGATCTCCTCAAGAGTCCACTTTTGAATTTCCTTCTAGTAAAAACAAAATGCAGGGGTTCCTGGGTGGCTCAATCGGTTAAGCATCTGAGCCCTGCATCAGGTTCTGTGCTGACAGCTCAGCTCAGAGCCTGTAACCTGCGTCAGATTCTGTGTCCCTCTCTCACTCTGTCCCTCCCTGACTCATGTGCTCTCTCTCACTTGCTCTCTCTCTCTCTCTCTCTCAAATAAATAATTTTTTTAAAAAATTTTAAGAAAAATAAGTGGGTATGGCTGGGTGGCCCAGTCGGTTAAGCCTCCGACTTCAGCTCAGGTCATGATCTCATGTTCTTGGGTTCCAGCCCCACCTCGGGCTCTGTGCTGACAGCTCAGAGCCTGAAGCCTGCTTCAGATTCGGTGTCTCCCTCTCTCTCTGCCCCTCCTCCTCTCATGCTGTCTTTCTCTGTATCAAAAATAAATAAAACATAAAATAATTTTTAAAAAAAGAAAAATAAGTAAATAAAAAGATTTCCTAGCACAACTGAATCTTTGGTTCCAGTTCATTACTGAACCTGGGCTGCACCTCAGCCCCTAGGTTCTGTAAGTCACCTTTGAATCCTAATAACAAATATCTCTGACTTAAGCTGATTCTATGCTGTTTTCCTACTTGTAACCCAAACTGTTGTAACGAACTGTAGAAATTATATTGATTCTGTGGATGATGGTGACTTTGGATGCCAGGAACTAGTTCTCAAGAAAATTTAATTCATATATGTTGTTCTCTGTAACCCCAACACCTAGAACTGTATTTTTCTTTTTGCAGATACCTGACATATGTTAGGACAAAATGAAGTTACAACTCACCATCTCTTTTGCTTATTTTTGAAAACATAGAATGGAAATAGCTCAAAAGTAAAACCAAACCTAAGTCTTACTCAATTTATCTGAAGCTGAATTTATCTGAATTATTCTGTCAGATTAGAAAAAGTGAATTAAAATTCTTATGTTTCACATACCCGATTTGTTCATTAAACAGGAAGATAAAAAGCAAATGGGGTAAAGGGGCACCTGACTGACTCAGTCAGCCTGATTCTTGATTTTGGCTCGGGTCATGATCTCACAGTTGTCAGATCGGTCCCTGAGTGGGGCTTGGCACTGAGCGTTAAGCTTGCTTGGGATTCTTTCTCCCTTTTCCCCTCACCCCTACTCATGCCCTCCCCCCCACTCATGTGTGTTCTCTTTCTCTCTCAAAATAAATAAACATTTTTTTAAAAAAGCAAACGTAGTAAAGAATCTACTTTTACCTACTAGAACTGGTAAATATTTTGCAAAGAATTTTGTTAAATGAAGTCCAAGAGGAGTATACCTAGGTGGCGCTGTTTGCTTTTGTACAATATAAACAGAAAGAATTAATAATTCATTTGTATTTTAAAAATTTTTAAATGTTTACTTATTTTTGAGAGAAAGCACATGTGAGGGAAGGGCAGAGAGAGAGGGAGACACAGAATCTGAAGCAGGCTCCAAGCTCTGAGCTGTCAGCACAGAGCCTGATGCAGGGCTCGAACTCACTAGCCGTGAGATCATGACCTAAGTCAGATGCTTAACTCACAAGATCATGGCCTGAGCTGAAGTCATATGCTTAACCAATGGAGCCAGCCAGCATCCCTGTGCTAGGACGTCTTTATTCTTCATGGACTCTGTCTGCACTTGTGCTTTGCTCTCTTTCTCAGGGGGCTGGGCTTCTATACAACCCTGGTAACAGAGTAGAATGTGTCTTCTCAGAGATTACACTTTCACATTTGCCCTGTTTAGGAGACTGGCCAGACTGAGATTAGAAAGAGGGAGTGGGAAGACTGGGAAACCAGCCCAGTAGTTCAGGTTTTCTACAACTGGGATTTTAGACAACATCTAATCTTGGAGTCTCTCTCTCTCTCTCTCTCTCTGTCTCTCTCTCAGTTTAAAAGTATTAAATAGACATACTCTGTGATCATTCATAATCACACATAGGAAAACACCAAAATCACCTCATAACTCCAAATCTCCTCTCCGCATCAAGGATAATAACCATTAATAGTTATATATGCTTCCCGATTGCTTTCTATGCACCCATATCTGCATGTCTGTCTATCTATCTATTATCTATCTCAGTACACTTTGAATAAAGCAGATCACCCTCCATAATGTGATAGGTCTCATCAAATCAGTTGAGGGTCTTGAAAACAATGTCAGGTTTCTTGAGAAGAAAGCAATTCTGCCTTAAAATTGCAACATAGGAGTGCCTGGGTAGCTCAGTTGGTTAAGCATCTGACTTTGGCCCAGGTCATGGTCTTAGGATTCACGGGCTTGACTCCCACATCAGGTGACCTTAGGCCCCAATTTGGGTGAGCTGGAGCCCCACCTCAGGTAAAACAAGAACCTTGCTTTGAGTGAGTCCCTCCTCTCTCTCTTTCTCTCCTTCTCTCTCTCTGCCCCTCATTCACTTGTGCCCTCTCTCTCTCTCTCTCTCTCTCTCTCTCAGAATAAAAAAATTGCAACGTAGAAACCCTGCCTGAGTTTCTAGCCTGCATATCTGAGACTCAAGACTGTAACACCAACTCCTCCCTGAATTTCTAGCCTGCTGGCATGCTCTATAAATTTCAAACTTGCCAACCACCATATCCAATTGGTTTTATTTCTCTAGAGAACACTGACTAATACAAATTTTGGTACTGAGTGTGGTTCTAGAGGAACACAATTTGGTTTTTTGTAAAATTTTTCAATGTTGTAATTTGTTTTTGAGAGAGACAGAGAGAGAATTCACCATGGGGAGGAGCAGAGAAAGAGAGACACAGAATCTGAAGCAGGCTCCAGGCTCTGAACTGTCCCCACAGAGCCTGATGCGGGGCTCAGACTCATGAACCATGAGATCATGACCTGAGCCAAAGTCAGACACCTAACCGACTGAGATACCCAGGCACTCTTGTAGGAACACGGTCTTCAAGTTGAATTTCTTGAATTGGTTCTGGGATTTCTGGAACTGGTTCTCTAATTTGGTAACATTTAGAAGCACTAATAATTCTATTTTCAGTAGTAAAGAGAACATTTATAATCCATAGCACGATGTGGCAATAGAGATAAACAAACATTACCTATGAATATTCCTAATCACTATTAATATGATGCAAGGTCCTGGGTGACCATGTATTTGACACCTTAAGAACATTTTGTCTGGGTGCCTGAGTGGCTCAGTTGAGCATCTAACTCTTGATTTCAGCTGAGGTCATGATCTCACAGTTAGTGAGTTTGAGCCCCACCTCAGGCGTGAAGCTTGCCTGGGATTCTCTGTCTCCCGCTCTCTCTGCCTTTCTCTCACTCTCTCTCTCTATATATAAAATAAACAAATAAACATAAAAAAAGAACATTTTTTTAAACTAACAAGTATGATGAGATTGGCTGGTTACTCCTAATTGCACTGGACAGAGTGAGGAAAAAAAGGAAGAGCTCAGGGATTTGAAATCCCAGCTTGAGTGCTGAGTAAATTACTTGAAGCTTTCTATGTCCTGAAAAAACCTTTTCTCCTATAGCTGCAGAGCTGAGGTTGCTGAAAAACAAACCTAGAGTTTAGTCCTGAAATGGCTGAATTATAGCACAAACGGAATTCCCAGTCTCACAGGGTGTCTACTGTTAAAATAAAGCATTGATTGGAAAGAAATGGGATCCTGAAAACTGGAATAGAGACATATAGGAAGATGCTGATGAAATCGAACATAACCCCTAAATCTTGATGAGTCTTCTTTGTCAAAAGCAGCCACTCCATCCACACCTGACATTAATACTGCTTTTTCTGAAGAACTTGTAATGGCTTCTTCCTTTGAGGTACCATAATTGCCTTACAAGACAATGCTGATTCTCTTCAAAACCAACACTTACCACCTGTTTGCTTCTAGACTTATAACTGGATTCAAGTTCCATCAAGCCCCTAAAGGTGAGCTATGAAGTGTGACTCATGGAGTGTAACTCCAAAAGAATTAAAATTATTTTTTCCAATGTATGCAAGCAGAAATCCAGAGTATATTAAGATAATGCATATAATTATATAATATAACATAATATAATATAATAGGATAATGGTAGAAGTTTAGATCAGCTAAATTTATTGGTATGGACCCACTAAGCAAAGATTCCAAATTTAATGTTACAGCTCAAGGGGTTAAAAATGTCTCTAATGGTTGTTTAGACCAAAAATGTAGCCTATATTAACTGTGAATGAAATACCAGAACTTCATTGGTATTCTTAGAGAAAGGTATCCAAAGGCCTAGGGAGACGGGTGTTAGAGAATGTTTATTATTTAAGTCCTGCTTACCCACCCCAGAAGCATACAGAAGATACACCTTTCACTATGGGAAATAAATGTGTGAGGGAGCTCCAGCATCTTTAAAGAGCTCTGTGCTAACTCTTCTGTGTAGGTTAGAAATTACAATGGGAAGTGCTACCTCTAAATTGGGAAACCTAAAAGCAATGGGAGTATTAGATCCCCAAGGTGTCAAGGGTCAAGTAGTGGCATTTAATCACCTAAGGCAAGGTAGGCATGGTTGCTGTAATGGACAGCAGAGTCAAAGCAGTAATTAGTCTTTAAAAAAAATTTTTTTTAATGTTTATTTAATTCTGAGAGACAGAACATGAGTAGGGGGCTGGGGGCAGAGAGAGGGAGACACAGAATCTGAAGCAGGGTCCAGGCTCCGAGCTGTCAGCACAGAGCCTGATGTGGGGCTCAAACCCACAAACCTGAGATCATGACCCGAGCTAAAGTCGGACACTTAACTGACTGAGCCACCCAGGTGCTCCTTAAGTGGTCTGATTTGCAGAGACTTACATCATTAGCTAGTTGGTCATGGTGTCACTTCACGTGAAATAGATGGGCAATCTATTAAACTCTAACTTGATCCTGTATAGTAGAAGGGTTCTAGATTAAATGAACAAAAGCCTAACTTGAATTTTTAAAAAGTAGAGTCAAGATCCCTCAACCAATTCCCCAGACTTGAGCCAGTTTACAGACTCAGAACTTGTTGAATGAAGGAAAAGCCAGGTCTTCTTGAGGAAGGACCCTGGTCAAACTCAGGATATTGTTCAAACTTTATACTGTTAAGCTTTCCACCAGCCTTTCACAAAGAGACCAAGGGCCTATCACCAGGGTGACTATGCACTGGGGAAAGGGAAACAATCAGACTACTGGTATTACTGGACACTGGCTCTAAACTTGAAATAATCCAAGGGACCCCAGATGTTGCTGTGGTCTAATAGCCACATTAGGGGCTAATGGAGGTCAGGTGATTTGGGGGGTTATTTATTTATTTTTAAATAATTTATTGTCAAGTTAGTTAACAGAGTATACAGTGTGCTCTTGGCTTTGCGAGTAATTCCCATGACTCATCACTTTACAACACCCAGTACTCATTCCAATAAGTGTGGGTGGTTTTTTTTTAAGTTTTTATTTTAATTCCAGTTCGTTAACATATAGCATTATATTAGTTTCAGGTGTACAATATAATGATTCAACACTTACATACATCACCTGGTGCTCATCATGACAAGTGCACTCCATAATCCCCATCACATCTTCAATGCATCCTCCTCTCTGGTAATCACCAGTTTGTTCTCAGTTTGTTCACTATAGTTAAGAGTCTATTACTTGGGGTGCCTGAGTGGCTCAGCCGGTTAAGTGTCCGACCAGCTCAGGTCATGATCTCGCGGTTGGTGGGTTTGAGCCCCACATCGGGATCTGTGCTGACAACTAGCTCAGAACCTGGAGCCTGTCTTCAGATCCTGTGTCTCCCTCTCTCTCTCTCTCTCTGTCCCTTACTCATGCTGTCTGTCTGTCTGTCTCTCTCAAAAATAAATTTAAAAACATTAAAAATTTTTAAAGAGTCTGTTTCTTGATTTGTCTCTCTTTTCTTCCCTCTGCTTGTTTGTTTTGTTTCTCAAATTACACATATGAGTGAAATCATATGGTGTTTGTCTTTCTTTGGCTTATTTTGCTTAGCGTTATACTCTTAGCCCTATTCATGTTGTTGAAAATGGCAAGACTTATTCTTTGTATGACTGAATAATATTCCATTATATATATGTATATGTATATATATATATACACACACCACATCTTCATCAGTCAGTGGACACTGGTTGCTCCCATATCTTGGTTACTGTAAATAATGCTGCTGTAAACATAAGGGTGCACATATCCCTTTGAATTAGTGTTTTGTGTTCTTTGGTTAAATACATAGTAGTGCAATTGCTGGATCTTAGGGTAGTTCTATTTTTAACTTTCTGAGCAACCTCCATACTGATTTCCATAGTGGCTGCACCAGTTTGCATTCCCAGCAAGAGATGTAAGAGGATTCCTTTTTCTCCACATCCTTGTCAACACCTGTTGTTTCTTGTGGGGGAGGTCAGACAATGGGGTAGATGAACCCATGTCATGGTTATTTTCCCGTTTCTAGAATTCCAAATTGGAACACATATACTCAGCAACTGGCAGAATTCCTACATTTGTTCCCAGACCTGTGGAGTGAGGGCCTTATGGTAAAAAAGGCAAGTGGAAGCCACAAGAACTATCTCTACCTAGCAAAATAAAAACCAAAAGCAATGCTGCATTCCTGAAGGTATTGCAGAGATTAATTCCACCATCAAGGACCTGGAGCATGCAAGGATGATGATTCCCACCACATCCCATTCAACTCGTCTATTTGGCCTATGCAGAAAATATATGGATCTTGAATAATGATAATGGATTTTCGCAAACCTAACCAAAAGTTGACTCAATTTGCAACTGCTGTACCAGATATGATTTCATTACTTCAACAAATTAGTAAGTACATCCTTGTTACTTGGTATGCAGCTATTGATCTGATAAATGTTTTTCCCCCTCAATATTTATTAGAAAAGACCACCAGAGACAGTTAGCTTTCATCTGGCAAAGCCAACAATCTAATTTGACTATCTTATCTCAGGAGCATGATAAGTCTCCTGCGCTATGCCATTATAGTCCATATAGACCATGATTGCCTTTCCCTTCCATAAGACATCACAGTGCTTTAAAACACTGACATTAGGCTGACTGAACCTAGGGAGTGAGAAGGAACAACTACTCTAGTAGACTTATTGGTAAGACATTTGCACGTCAGAGGGTGGGAAAAAAACCAGCAAAAATGCAGGGCCTTAAACCTGAGTGAAATTACTAGGAGTTCAGTGACATGTGGCATGTCATGATCTCTTCCAAAATGGAGAATAAGGTGTTGCATCTGGCCCCTCCTGTATCTTAAAAAGAGGCAGAACACCTGCAAGAGTCTTCAGATTTCAGACACATGTTCCTCATTTGGGTGTGCTACTTTGGACCATTTACCAAATAACCTAAAGTTACTGGTCTTAAGTGGGGCCTAGACAAGAGAAGGCTTTGCAACAGAGCCAGGCTGCTGTGCAAGCTGCTCTGCCACTTAGGTCATATGATCTAGGAGATCCAGTGGTGCTACAGTGTCAATGGCTATAGAGATGCGATTGGGAGCCTTTGGTGAATTGCAGGGCAGAACCTTAGGATTTTGAACCAAAGCCATACCTTCCACTGTGGATAACTTCTCATTTTGAGAAACAGCTTTTGGCTGCTATTAGGCCTTAGCAGAGACTGAACATATAATCATGGGTCACCAAGTTACCATGCACCTGAGCTGCCCATCACAAACTGGATATTATCTGACCCCAAGCCATAAAGTTAGACACTCCATCAGCAAATGGACATAGCATATGAGATTGGACTTGCACAGGCTCTGAAGGCACTAAAGTTATAAAAGGAAGTAACCCAAATGCCCATGGTCCCCATTCCTGCTACATTACCTTCTATCTCCCAACCTGCATCTATGGACTCATGGGGAGTTCCCTACAATTAGTTCACTAAGGAAGAGAAAATTCAGGCCTGGTTTGTAGATGGTTTTGCACAATGTGTTTGTACCACCCCAAAAGTGAACAGCTGCAGCACTATAGCCCCTTTCTGGGATATTCTTGAAGGACAGTGCTCAAGGGAAATCCTCCAGTGGGCAGAACTTAGAGCAGTGCATCTGGTTGTTCATTTGCTTAGAAGGAGAAATGGCCAGATGTGGAATTATATATCATTTCATGAACTGTGTCCAATGGTTTGGCTAGGTGGTCAGGGACTTGGAAGGAACATGATTAGAAAGTTGGTGTCAAGGGGCACCTGGGTGGCTCAGCTGGTTAAGCATCCAGTTTAGGCTCAGGTCATAATCTCACGGCTTGTGGGTTTGAGCCCCACATAGGACTCTGTGCTAACAGCTCAGAGCCTGGAACTTGCTACCAACTCTGTGTCTCCCTCCCTGTCTCTCTGTCTTTCTCCAGCTCATACTCTCTTTCCCTCAAAAATAAATAAACGTTAATATTAAAAAAAAAAAAAGAAAGAAAGAAAGTTGGTGTCAAGAAAGTCTAAGGAAATGGGTGCCTGGGTGGCTCAGTTGGTTAAGTGTCCAACTTTGGCTCAGGTCATGATCTCACAGTTTTTGAGTTTGAGCCCCACATCAGGCTTTCTGCTGTCAGTGCAGAGCTGCTTTAGATCCTCTGTCTCCCTCTCTGCCCCTCACCTACCCATGCTCTTCCTCTCTCAATCAAAAATAAACAGAAAATAAATAAACAATTAAAAAAGAAGGTCTAAGGAAGAAGTGGACCTACCTCTCTAAATGGGTGAAAAGCAAAGATATGTGTTTCCCGTATGAATGCTCACCAAAGGGTAAACTCAGCAGAGGAGGATTTTAACAAGTGGATATGGTGACCTTTCTGTGGACCGGTCAGCCTCTTCCCCACCTGCTCCTGTTATTGCCCAATGGGCTCATGAAATAAATGGCTATGGTGGCAGAGATGAAGGTCATGCATGGGCTCAGCAACATTCACCAGGGCTGACCCGGTTATAGCCACCACTGGAGTGACCATTTGCCAACAGCAGAGACCAACACTGAGCCCCCAATATGGCACCACTTCTAGTGGCAGGTTGATTGCACTGTACTTCTGTTGCGGAAATAGCAGTATTTTTTTCTTACTGGAATAAACTCCTTTCTGGATATAGATTTTCTTTCCCTGCATGCAACGCTTATGCCAAAACTATCATCTGTGGGTTTATAGAACACTTTATCTACCATCACAGTATTTCTGATCAGGAACTTACTTAACAGCAAATGCAGTGCGGTAATGGGCCAAAGCTCATGGACTTGCCATATTCCACCCCAACCTTAGTGCCGCTTTTTCACAGAATAGTGGAATGGATTTTTGAAAATTCAATTACAATGCCAGCTAGATGGCAATAACTTGCAGGATGGGGTAAGGTTTTCCAGGAAACTGCATATGTTCTAAATCAGTATCCAAAATATGGTGGTGTTTCTTCCATAGCCAGAAATCAGGGAGTGGAAAAGGGAGTGGCATCACTTACTATTATCCCTAGTGACCCACCAGCAGAATTAAAAAGAACATTTTTTTTAATGTTTATTTATGAGAGACAGAGAGACAGAGCATGAGCAGGGGAGGGACAGAGAGAAGGAGACACAGAATCCAAAGTGGGATCCAGGCTCCAAGCTGTCAGCACAGAGCCCGACATGGAGCTTAAACCCATGAACTGCAGGATCATGACCTGAGCTGAAGTTGGTTAATTAACCAACTGAGCCACCCAGGTGCCCTCACCAGCAGAATTTTTACCCCCTCCCCATGACCTTATGTTCTTCTCTGCTAGAGGTCTTAGTTCTAAAAGGAAGAATGCTTCTGCCAGGAGGCACAATAATAATTCCATTGAACTGGAACTTAACATTGCCAGCTGGCCATTTTGGGCTCCTTATGCCTCTGAATCAACAGGTAAAGAAGGGAGTTACTGTGCTGGCTGGGCGATTAGTTCTGATTACCAAGGAGAAATTGTACTGCTACTCCACAATGAAAGTAAGGAAAAGTGTGTGTGGAATATAGGAGATTTCTTAAGGCATGTGAAAGGATAATTATTTTTTTCTTTACTCACACTTCTGACAGCAAATGTGTGGCTTTTCCACACAAAGCAATTCTAACACTAACTACACAGTATTAGGGCAGACCCCACAGGTTAAAACTCAGGCACACAAGAGACTCCCTCTCCTCTGCCTTCAGATGCCAAGTTAAGTCCCAGGTTGTCACCTGTACTTTTGGCCAACTCACACTCTTTTCAGTTTTTATAATTTGCTAGAACAGCTCACAGAAGTTAAGAAAACAGGTTACTTATTATTGCTGGTTTATTATAAGGAAAACAACACAGGAACAGTCAAAAATAGGTTTCTTGAAGAAGAAGCACTTCTCGATACCACAATATAAATACTCTGTTTCCAGCCTCCTGTCCTGCAAAATTCAAATTCAAGACTGCAACATCAACTCTTACCTGAATTTGCAGCCTGCCAGCTGTCCTACAGATTTTATGCTTGCCAGCCCCCACAATCATGTGTCGACTCAGTAAAATAAATCTCTCATTCTTAATATATATAATATACTGATTAATGCAACATTTATAAAGTTAATGAGTGGTACACTCACGTTCATACAAGCATTACTCACCATAGCCAAAAAATAGAAACAATCTAATGTTTATCAACAGATAAATGGATAAATAAAATGTGATATATACATATAATGGGATATCATTTAGCTTTAAAAAAAGAAGGAAGTCAGGTGCACCTAGGTGGCTCAGTCAGTTAAGCATCCAACTTAGGCTCAGGTCAGGATTTTGTGATTCATGAGTTGGAGCCCCATGCTGGGCTCTGTACTGACAGCTCAGAGCCTGGCGCCTGCTTTGGATTCTCTCTCTCTCTTTCTCTCTCTGCCCCTCCCCCACTCACACTCCGTCTTTCTCTCTCAAAAATAAACATTAAAAAAAAGGAAACCTAGTCATATGCTACAACATGGATGAACCTTGAGGACAATACACTAAATGAAATAAGCCAGCACAAAAGAACAAATACTGTATGTTTCCACCTATGAGATATACAGAGCAGTCAAACTCAGAGATATAAGTAGAATGGTGGTCGTCAAGGTGCTTGGGTCAGGGGAGTTATTGGTTCATGGGTACAGAGTTTCAGTTTGGGAAGATGAAAAAAATCCTGGATGGTGTGATGGCTGCACAACAATGCAAATGTACTCAATGCCTTTGAACGGGACACTTAAAAATGTTTAAAATGGCAAGCTTTATGTTAATTGTATTTACTACAATTTTTAGTAAAGGGAAAAATTAAGGAATTAAAAAATAATTACACACCTTTGTGTCATCCCCCTTGGAGCTTTATTCTTGGCAATTGAATCTGCTCTTGGAGTTTCACAGGATATTTTGGGACAGGAGGTTTTTTTCTAGGGCAACAAAATGGTCCATACTGGCAACCTTACTCATGCAACACTGTCTCCATGTGTATGTGTCTTCCAATTCATGTTTTTTGGGTCTATTTAAAACTATGGACACACGCAAAGCATTTTTCTTAGTTACAACATTAAATACAAGCCAATATTAAATAACAAGATAGAAATGACCATAGTTCATATATTTATACTTACTTGATCATAGTCTTTAAGGTACTGTGTTAGTCTGGGCCCAATAAGGAGACTGAAATCACAATGTAAGTTAAACAACAAAAGTTTAATATAAACATTATTAAACTCTGATTGACATGTGGCTAAAAAACATAAACCATGGCTGAAAGATAGTACCCAAGGAAGATAAACTTGGAATGGACTCTTTCCCCAAATCCAGGGTTCAGACCTCATTAGAGAAGATGCAGTCCAGCATAGGCTGGCTACCAGAGATTCAGAGATATCAGAGATATCAGGGATATCCAGGAGACTGAATGACAGAGGAAGAACGTTGCTAGCTCCCCCAGGCCAGTCCGTGTCAGAGGTCTGCAGTCAGTGAGCAAGTTGGAAGCAGCCCTCCAGAGAGTAGGAGGGGCCTGGATATAATCCCACAAGAGATACAGTGTGCAGGAGTGGCCAGGAGCACAGCTGGGCCATGTGTAAGCCTGCAGAGAGAGTGGTTGCTGGACATGAACCGCCTGTGGTACAGGTGAGGAACTGGGCCACTGGTGGAGGGAGGAGGGCGTCTGTGCAGTTTTCAGGTCAAGCAGGAAGATTATTGCTAGATCAGGCCATGACTGCAAGATTGCTAAGAAAATGCACACTCTGGGCACGTGACTGGCTAGAGATCCACCCAGTGTTCTCACTGACCTAACAGGCAGCAGCTGGAAACAGCATGAGGGCCCCTCCTCCTTTAAAAGCACCCCCCACCAGACCCTGTGCCCTCTACCGAAAATGCTTAACATTGTGGTCACCATAAATGAGAGATGCTTGAAAGAAATCTGTCCCGTATTACAGAGCATATATTGAAGGATTAATTTGGAGCTGGGAGGCAATAAATTGGTAACTGTCACAGGTGCTTTATTCCTCAGAGTCTCTAACTCATTCAGTCATGTTCTGATGTTCCCTCCATAATCCTTTCTAATTTCTGCATTTGGCATGGCTACTCTCCCTCCTACGAAATTACTTTTTAATGATGTCTGAGTTCATTGCTCTGCTAAAACAACAATGACTAAATCATGTCTCTTTATATTTGAAAATTAAATTGTCTAATCTGTAATTCTTATTTTACATGAAATGTAACCACAAGAGCAGTAATGTCAAAGAATACTTTAAATCTATTGATATCAGTAATTAATTAGAGCTGTCATATTAGTAATTAATTAGAGCTGTCAAAATAGGAGCAACTGTTTTCTTACTTGCACATCTACATCTGTTTACCAGAACAATGCTAGTAATAAGTGCAGCCAAGTCTTTGGCAACCTGCTTGCTGCCAGTGCTATCCATCAGCTTTTTACTCTCTTCTGCTCATACATTTATTCCCAGAAATTCAAGAAGCTCCCTCTCTAGAGGCCAGAGGCTTTTGGTACTGAATTCCCTCTGGCAAAAGGTCTTCAGTGTAAACACACCATTCTCTTTCCCTGATGTCTCAAATTGATGAGTCCCAAACAAGAAAGATGATGGAGACACCAATTCAATGTTTTTTTTTTTTCCTTTGAGACTCTGTGCTTAGCATGGAAGCTGCTGTAGGGCTTGATCTCATGACCCTGAATCATGACCTGAGCTAAAATGAAGAGTTGGGCACTCAATCAACTGGGCCACACAGGTGCCCCGACATCAATTTTAATTCCCACATAAGTCCCATAGGGAATTAGAAGTTTAGAAATAACCTCACTGTTTGTGAGCATTTTAAATTATCTTAATTTGATAATACTCAGTGCTAGCAAGAGGATGGGACACAGGAACTCTCAAGACGTCTACCATGATAAATTTGGCAATAACCTTATGTAAAATGAGCACATCCTCTCGCTCAGTAATTCCACTTATAGCAATTTATCTTGGACATAAACTCTCCCAATTCAAAACTGGTGTTTGCAAAAGGATGTGACTCAAATGTAGTTTCTAATAGTCAAAAGAAGGAAGGGAGGAAGGGAGGGAGGAAGGGAGGAAGGAAGAAAGGAAGAAATTGTCTTCATCTACATCACTAGGAAACCAGTTAACTGTATTTCTTAGAAGCCCGAGGACAAACTATACAAACTGAACTTTTTTTTTTAATTTTTTAATGATTTTTATTTATTTTTGAGAGACAGAGAGAGTGTGAGCAGGGGAGGGTCAGAGAGAGAGGGAGATACGGGATCCGAAGCAGGCTCCAGGCTCTGAGCTAGCTGTCAGCACAGAGCCCAACGTGGGGCTCGAACCCACAATCGTGAGATCATGACCTGAGCCGAAGCCGGATGCTTAACCGACTGAGCCACCCAGGCGCTCCCAAACTAAACTTTTAATATGAAAAATCCCAAGTATACAAAAGAGAATAATAGTATAATGAATCCATGTTTAACCATCATGCACCTTCAAAAATTATAATTTGGCTATGTAACTGAACCAATGTGAGTACCCGCCTTGGTGAATTGCAAACTACACCACACTGAATTGTCACACAAAGAAAAGTTTATTTGCAGCAAATAAGGAGATCATGGGGAATAACTTCCAAAGCCATGACTCCCCTTTGAGCAAGGGTGGATGGGTTCCTTTTATGTAGGTTTAGGATTAATATTTAGATAGAGAAGCCTTGTTATCATATGTAGAGGTGGGCATAAGGACCTTGTGCATGCACCTTAAGGTAACATTCCTATACACACATTTTATGTTATATAAATGAAGTTCATGCTCCTCCTTGGAGATTTTAATATTACAACTAGGTAAAGGTAGTTATTGGTCATCCTGGAGGTCATGCCATCATCCATCTGCACAGGTGTGAGTCAGGGGTCACTCTCAAACTGGTCTGGGCCTGCCAGCCTCGTCAGGGCAGTTGCTATTACTCCAGGGTAGGTTTCGCTTTCCACCTGCTTTAGTTAAGAGATAAACTGGAAAGAAGAGCTTAAGGAAAACTGTGAAACAAGGGTAGGTGAGTACAAGCAGGTGCGCAGTGTGAGAAAGAAGCCCACCGACCCAATCAAAGGAGGGTCAAGAGACTCAGAGCATGGTGAAGCAAGGCATTAGTCAAGCTTCTTGCAGGAATGGGTGTCTGATGGACAGGCATACTGGGGGCAGTTACAGTAGGCAATTTAATTCCTAGCATGTAAGTCCCTCCCCTGGTTCCTCATTGGCTGAGTACTACAGAGTTACAGCATTACCTGGCGTTGCCTTTGCCCATGTAAGGCCAGAAAGTTACCTGATTAGAACAAACGTACATTTCCTGAGGTGATGCAGACTTTCAGACCCTCTTTTGTTTTTTGGTGCATGCTCATTGCAAAGCCCACAAAAATTAGCCCACAAAAGGGAGAGGGGAAGAAGAACCAGAAAGTGAAGTGTCCAAGTGTTTCGGATTCCTGTGTGTGTGTGTGTGTGTGTATGTGTGCATGTGTGTGTGCCGGGAGAGTTCATACATCTTTCCAGTAGATTGTAAACCTACTATTAACTAAACAGCATAGCTTTTATTTGGTATTTCTGAAAATGAACCCTCTTCCTTTCTTCTCACAGCAGTAGAGGTTGGGTCTTGGGGTCTAGCTGGTGACAGCTAATCTTGTTTCATCTATTCTCTCACCTTTTCTTTCTTATTTCTTTAGAATAATCTGAAACAAACAGCAAATCACGCCATTATATTATTTTACCTATGGGTAGTATGTATCTCTAACAGATAAGGACCTTTAAAAACACATAATAACATTGACATTATCACACCTAACAAAAATTACAATAATTCTTTAGTATCAACTAAAACCCAGTTTATGGCTTCCAGTTGTCTAAAAAATGTGGGTTTTTAAAATGGAAATATATTTGACATATAACATTGTGTAAATTGAAGGTGTACCACATGTTGATTTGATACATTTATTATTGCATTAGGATTGCCAATGTAGTGTTAGCTAGCACGTCTATCACCTCACATAATTATCATCTCTTTTTTATGGTGACTGTTATAATAAGATCTAGTCTCTTAGCAAGTTTGATGTTTATAGTACAATATTGTTATCTATAATCACTATACTGTGCATTAGATCTCCAAGACTTATTTATCAGGTTTACTCCCTTCAGCAACATCTCTCTTATTCTCCACCCTCCAGGCCTTGGTAACTGATAGAGTAGGCAATTAGCTAGGTAAGAACAGGGAACAAATGCTTTCCAACTAAAAAAAAAAAAAAAAACAGGCATAAACTGAGTTCTAAATGGCCAGGGAAGACCCTGGAGGATATATATGATTCTTCCCTATAACAGGCTTCCCTACAGTAACCAATAGCTTCATTATAATACTTTTACATTGCAGTTTTGACTCCCCACCTCTGCAGGGGATGGCTGCCATGGCAATTCCAACAAGGACCACACAAGGCCAAAAACTTCCCCTTGAGAGCTTGGTTCTGTATTCTTTCTTGGCTGAACTCAACGACTGATCTTGGTGCAGAGGCAGGGAAGGGATACACAGATGACAAGAACCACCATTTAATTGTTCCTACAAGTTAAGCATTTTTTAGATTCCTTATTGGAAATAATATCATACAGAATTTGTCTTTCTCGGACTGACCTACTACCTCAGTATCACATCCTTAAGGGCTATCACAGTGCGGGATTTCCTTCTTTCTCATGGATGAAAAATATTTCACTGCATATATACGTCTTCTTTCCCCATTCATCATTGATGGACATTTAGGTTGTTTCCATATCTTGGCAATTATGAATAATGCTACAATGTTCATGGAAGTGCATATATATTGCTTCAATATTGTTTTCATTTTCTTTGGTTATGTACCAGAAGTGGAATTGCTGGATCATATGGTAGTTCTATTTTTAATTTTTTGAGGAACCTTCATAATACTTTTTATAGTGGTTATACGAAGTTACATTCCCACCACCAGTGAGTAATGGCTCCTTTTTCTCCATATCCTCACCAACAGTTACTTCCTATCTCCCTGATGATAGATGTAAGGTGATAGCTACTTGTGGCTTTGATTTACGTTTCCCTGATGATTAGCCATGTTGATCACCTTTTCCTGTACCTGGTGGCCATTTGGATGTCTTCTTTGGAAAGCCGTCTATTTAGTTCCTCTGCTCATTTCCCACTCCCAACATCCCTGCCATTTAAAAAACTATATTGATTTTTGTTAATGAGTACTGAGTTCTTTACATATTTCAGATATTTACTGCTTACCAGTATATGGTTTGCAAATATTTTCTTCCATTCTATAGATTTCCTTTTCATTGTGTTGTTTCTATTGCTTTGCAGAAGTTTCAAGTTTGATGGAGTCCCATTTACTGATTTTTGCTTTTGTTGATGAAATCAAGGTTTTCTATTACTTGAAACCAAAAGCACTGTAACTGATAAGTTCTCACTATACTTATTCATACTTCTGCTATATTATTTGTTGCTTATCATCCCAACTAACTTATCTTCCCAACTGGACTATTCACTCAATGCCTCAAGCTTATCTTTTTTATCTTAATCTTTCTAGTTTCTACCAATGCCTGACACAGACAAGTTGCTAAATAAATATCTGTTGACTATGTGACTAGTTCTACCTTTTATATCCTGAGTACAGGGATTAAGGAGTTTATATAAAACAGAGTTGGTGTCCTTAAAATGTAAAGGAAACCACAATACACTGCAGTAAAATAAAATAAAATAAAATAAAATAAAATAAAATAAACAAAATAAAAGTAATCAAATGAAACATCCAAACCAGTATAAAACATATTCGGTGGTGATCGTTTGTGGCTGTATGCATACTTCTTTCCTGGTCACTTGGACACTAGAACATTTAAAAAAAAAAAACTTTTGCTTTGATCTAATTTTAGATGTACAGATAAATTGCAAAATAGCATGGCATACCTACTTACCCTTTACTCACTTACCTCTGTTAACATCTTATATGACCATGATACATTTGTCAAAACTAAACAACTCACTGAAGTACAGACTTTATTCAGAATTCCCCAATTTTTCCACTAACATCCTCTATCTGCTTCAGGATCCAATTCAAGATACCATGTTGTCTTTAGTTGTCATGACTCTTTATCTCTCATCTGTGATGGTTTCTTAGTCTTTGACTTTTATGACACTTTTTGAAGAGTATTGGCCAGGCACTTACAGCATTTCCCTCAATTTTTGTTTATCTAGAGATTTATTGTTCTGGTCTTTTCCTCTTCTTCTTTCCTAATGTCTAAAGCTTTCTGGAAATTCTTTTTTTTTTTTTTTAATGCTTATTTATTCTTGACATTGAGGGGGAGAGAGAGGGAGAGAGAGCAAGCACGCAGGGGAGGGGCAGAGAGAGAGAATGAGACACAGAATTTGAGAATCTGAAGCAGGCCCCAGGCTCTGAGCTGTCAGCATGGAGCCTGATCAAACTAACTGTGAGATCATGACCTGAACCGAAGTCAGACACTTAACCCACTTAACTGACTGAGCCACCCAGGCGCCCCTCCCTTTTTTTTTAAAGTAAACTTTACCCCCAATGTGGGGCTCAGACTCACAACTCCAAGTCAGAGAGTTGCATGCTGTGGGTGCCTGGGTGGCTCAGTCAGTCAAGCATCTGACTTCAGCTCAGGTCATGATCTCTGGTTTGTGGGTTTGAGCCCAGGGACGGGCTCTGTGCAGATAGCTCAGAGCCTGGAACCTGTGTCTCCCTCTCTTTGTGCTCCTCCCACTCCCATGCTCTCTCAAAAATAAATATACATTAAAAAACTGTTTAAAAAAAGAGTTGCATGCTCTACCACCTAAGCAAGCCAGAGGCCCCTCTAGAATTCTTTTGTAGTAATAATAATGCCTTACAAATGCAGGACATTTTATGGTTTACAAACCAACATCATACATTCCTCTAATGATTGCTACCTTCATCTGGAGAAGTGGCTCAGAAAGAATGTTTCTCCCCATGTACAGGAAGGCCTTCACAGAGAGCTGGTGGAACAAGCAAGCTGAAAGCACATTAGCACCTGTTGGAAGGAAGGCCGGACATGAAGTCACTGAACCGGATCACGCCTGAAGGGAACTAGGCTTGAATTTGTGAAGTACCCTCACAGAGTCAGATTCCTGACCTACATGGGTCTACATGGTTTCTAAAATCCTCCATTGTGTATTTATTTCATTTACCCTGCTAATTCTGCACTATTCATGCTAAAAACTCACAGCTAATGAAAAACCAAAGTTGCCTTTTACTGTACAAAAAAGCCTTTTATCTTTCTCTGGGAAAGGCCCTCTTCAAAAGGCCAGTGGGGCATATTGGCACTAACTTATCCCATCAGCCTGTTACTTTTCTCCTTCCTTCCATCCTTTATTTCCTTTCCTTTTTCTTTTTTTTTTTTTTTTTTTAGCAATCTCCACACCCAATGTCAAACATACAACCCCGAGATCACAAGTTGCATGCTCCTCCAACTGAGCCAGCCAGACACCTCTGCCTACGTTACTTCATGGCGAATTAACCTCTTGGGAGCTACATTCCTTGTTTCACAAAAAAAAATCAAGGTGCATTAGTGACAGCAGCAGAGATGAATAAACCAGTCATGCACTATTTTCAGACCAGGGTACAGTCATAACACTCAGCCAGGTATGCTTGGGGAGAAGGAGGAGAGAAACTGGGGGGAGAGGAAGATAGATGGAGGAAGAAGTGCCAAGAGGAAGACTTAAGGACAAGCAAAGGAAGTTCATCCATCCACGAACATTTCTTGGGTACTTTCTATGTATCAGGCTCTGTGATAGATTTTGGAGATAGAACAACGTAGACATGGACTTTGTTTTCAGGGAGTTTAAATTCTATTTAAGAAATAGAAAAAAAAACAATTATTTAATCATAATTGTAACAAATGCTTAAAAATACTGAAGTGGGTAGCACACCAAATAACCAGAAGGTAGCAGGTCAGGGTTCTCCAGGCAGGCTAAAATAGTTGATGAATTATTAACATATACCCGAGTCTAGTCAGGCAGATTTGGAGAGTTTTTACAGCTGTCGGGAGTTCAGTGGTTAGAAACTAAGCCAAGGAAATCTGAACATCTATAGTCAGGTGAGGCCCATCTCTAGAATAATCTGAGTGGAAACAGACCTGGCTAGGTGCTAGGTGGATGGGCTCCTATGAACTGGCCAGCCTGCAGTGGGACGTGTTCTCTGAGCTCTGCCCTGCCTGTTTCAACCAGTGGGAAACACCAGTCCTGTGAAGCACTCGGACTGCCCCGCTCGCACTCATACTCACTGCACACTGGCCAGCTGAGCTGTCCTGGCACCATTTCTCATCTATTCCATGCATTCCCCAAACAATATTCACCGAGGCCTACTATGTGCCAGGCCACATGCCAGTCTGTGAAGACAGTACGGCGCTGCAGAAGGAAAGGAGCTTACCATTTCACTTAGAGGTTCCCAAACACTCGGCTCACAGCACCTTTAGGCCGATAGAAATTCCTGTCAGTTCCCTTTGTTTAGAAGTTAGGTTCAGGGCGCCTGGGTAGCTCAGTCAGTTGAGCGTCCAACTTTTGACTTCGGCTCAGGTCATGAATCCACGGTTTATGGATTTGAGCCTCATATCGGGCTGTGAGTTGACAGCCCAGAGCCTGCTTAGAATTCTGTTTCTCCCTCTCTCTCTAAAAATAAACAAATGAAATTTTTAAAAAGTTCTTAAAAAAAAAAAGTTGGGTCCAAACAACTTAAGTATTTGTATCTAAACGACCTAATAGCTGTTTGAAGATAAAGCTACAAATGAAAAGAAAATGTCATATTTTTATTTCATTCCAGGATGTGTGGCTGCTGGGCACTACACAACTCCTCATTCCTTGAAATCAGATTGGACACTGCCACCCTCATTTCCTGTTCCACAGTGATTTTTTGTGTGGTTCCAGCTTTTTATCAGAGCTCTTGAAAACCCAGCTTTGCCGAGATATATCATTCAAAGAAATGCAATAGAAAAGAAACGTCAAATCGTGAACTGTCTCTACTATCTCTACTCACATGTGAGATGTCAGACAGATGACCTGTTTCCTCAAATATTTAAAATATCCTGCTGTACATATTGTGTAAGTGCACTGTGGCACCCCTACACCTATTTCTTGATTTAGCAACAGATCTATGCTTTGCTTTAAAATGTCTAAGCCCACTTCTCAAACTGAGAGAACTTAAGCATGCATCCAATAAGGTATACATCTTCACACAACTGCAAGCCTGCGTACCTGCAGCCTGCCTTAGGAGAAACTAGGGTGGAACTGGAAGCATGCCGGAAAGACTACCTGGCATCAACCTTAAAATAAAACAGCCAGTTATTTCTATCAGCAAAACAAATTTATTTGGCAATAGCAAAGGGACTGCAATTTGGGACAAACAATAGGCAAACCACAGGCAAGTCTGAAGAAACAAAGGAAAGGTCAGCTTTTATTAGGCTTTTGGGAAATTTGGGGAGATTTGTTTTGAACAAAAGTTCACCGAAGAAGAGTAAGAGTTTGCGGTCATGGTGGTTTCTCACTGGCCGCAAGCAGTGGTTAGTCAGCATGTTGCTGGACAGAGAGGGATCTTCCTTCTTTTTTTTTTTTAATGTTTATTTATTTGTGTGTGTGTGTGTGTGTGTGTGTGTGTGTGAGAGAGAGAGAGAGAGAGAGAGAGAGAGAGAGAGAGAGAGAGAGAGCGTGGGCGAGTGAGCGCATAGGCAAGAAGCTGAGAGAGAGGGAGGCACAGAATCTGAAGCAGGCTCCAGGCTCTATCAGTATAGAGCCCGATGCAGGGCTCGAACTCACAAACTGCGAGATCATGACCTGCACTGATGTCAGAGCCTTACCAACTGAGCCATACAGGTGCCCCAGATCTTCCTTTTTTTCTTATAAGCAGGAGATAAACTCTTATGTGACTGTGCCCTCTTTTGTCAGGATAATTCTTATCTTCCTTCTTCCTGGTGGTCGTACAGGCTGCAAGGAGTGAGTGGTACCTGTGTGAAAGTTTCCCCTTCATGGCTTCTGAACTCCATTTTATTATTTTGTTTCCACACTTCATTTTAAATGAGGTGTCCTTTACTTATTTTCACTGGCAGAGAATTCTACAAAACTGATGCCAAGTCATCTAACGCCGTCGTCCTCATCCCTCCCAGTCCACCTTTTAAACACTCAGGTGGGTTGTCTTACTTGAGGAGTCTGGCAAATAGCTTTAGTTAAAAAAACATCTTGGGCGGAGCGTCTGGGTGGCTCAGTCAGTCAAGCCTCTGACTTCTGCTCAGGTCACAATCTCTCGGTTTGTGAGTTCGAGCTCTGCATCGGGCTCTATACTGACAGCTCAGAGTTCAAGTCCACATCGGGTTCTGTGCTGACAGCTCGGGGCCTGGAGCCTGCTTTGCATTCTGTGTCTCCCTCTCTGTCTGCCCCTCCCCTGCACATGCTCTCTCTCTCTCTCTCTAAAAAAAACAAAAACAAAAAACAAAAAAACAAATTAAAAAAATTTTTTTAAAAGACATCTTGGGGGGAAAAACGTAGACTCTTGAAACACACTAGAAGATTTCTATTTTTAAAAAATATTTTATTTATTTTTCAGAGAGGGAGAGAAACAGAGTGTGAGCAGGGGAGGGTCAGAGAGAGAGGGAGAGACACAGAATCCAAAGCAGGCTCCAAACTCTGAGCTGTCAGCAAAGAGCCCAGCTCAGGGCTTGAACTCACAAGTCGTGAGAGCATGACCTGAGCCAACGTCAGACACTTAATCAACTGAGCCACCCAGGCGCCCCTACTCTAGTACATTTCTAAAATAGGTTTATCTATCTATTTATTTAAAGTAGGCTCTACACTCAATGTGGGGCTTGAGTCAAGACCAAAGATCAAGAGTGGCACGCTCTACTGATTACTGACTATGCCTTCCAGGTGCCCCCTAAGATAGGTTTATCATACCAACTCTTGAAAAGTAGAACACTCACACAGAGAAGTATTACACAACCATAAAAAGAACAAGATCATGTCATTTGTGACAACATGGACGAACCTAAGGAGCACAGTAAACCTTGGATTGTAACTTGTTCTGTGAGAGTTCCTCACGACGAGCAAACATTTCTAATAAGTTTTAACTTGATAAACGACCGATGTCTTGCCATAGGAGTAGTACGTGACTCCAAATACATGATCACGACTGAGTCAGTGGTTCTTCTCCCTCTTCTCTCTCTTTTGCTGCAGGATTGTGGATGATCATCTCTCATGCTCCAATGCTCTGGCTCAGGCCACAGTGTTTGGCAGAAATCAGTGATTTTTCAGAACACTGGAAGGTGCCCACAACTGGCACCAGTGTATTTTTGTCACTTCAAAGCACCAATGGACAGTCCTTTGCTTTTCCATACACGAGTAAGCTTAGGAATGCTTTGTTTCATTCTAGGTCAGGCCACTTACAGCTATAGACCCTTTCCTCTGCTGCACTATTGCCAATCACATTAAATACAGTATATGACAAGAGTTTATTAATAATCTACCATGGTCTATATCCATGTGAGTGTATACAATGGCCCCATGCAGAAGAAGGTTGAAAAGAAAGACAGTAAGAAGAAGGAAATGTTTACAGCAGAAGTTAAGAATGAAATCATCATGAAGTACAAACAAGGTATGCAAGTAGCCTAAATTGCAAGATTTTATAAGAAGCCTACGTCTGCATCTTGTCTGCAGAGGAGGAGGAGAAAAGGCAAAGAAATGCCTCAGTTCAAATGATATTAGGGAGATGTGTAAAATGTGGGAAACAGTGCGAAATTTTGTAGAAAATAACACTGTAGCAGCATGAGAAATTAATCTGTTTAATAACAGTGCAATGTCACATTTCTGTGAAATCTTCAAAAGGAGGCAAAAGCAAGTGTCATTGGATAGGTTTCTTGTTAAAGTTGCATGAAAAGAAAAATATTCCATTGAGCCAATAGACGGCAGAGAATCCATTAGTGACAGTGAAAGTCTTCCTACACAACAAGTCTCCTCTCTCTTGTCTCCCTCACACACACGAGGAAAGGTTTTCAAAGGTAAGTGCAGGTTAATTTGTTTATTTTGCTTTATATTTTGTATTATATTACAGTATTGTAATCATTTTTATATAAATATTTTTGAATTGTAGAACAAATTATCTGAGTTTCCATTATTTCTTATGGGAGAATTTGCTTTGATATACGAGTACTTTGAGAAGGGTGCCTCAGTGGCTCAGCTGGTTGAGTGTCTGACTTCTGCTTGAGTCATGATCTTGCATTCCATGGGTTCGGGCCCCACTTGGGGCTCTGTGGTGATAGCTCAGAGCAGGGAGCCTGCTTTGAATTCTTTGTCTCCCTCTCTGTCTGCCCCTCCCCTACTTGTGTTCTGTGTGTATGTGTGTGTCTCTCTCTCAAAAATAAAAATAAACATAAAATATATTTAAAAAAGATATACAAGTGCTTTGGATTACAAGCATGTTTCCAGAATGAATTATGCTCATGAACCAAGGTTTTACTGCATTAATGCTAAGTGAAATAGTCAGATTGAGAAAGACAAATACCATATGATTTCATTCACTGTGGAATCTAAAACACAAACATACACACACACACCCCAAAACAAATAAATAAGCAGAATCAGACCTATCAACACAGAAAACAAACTCATGGTTGCCAGAGGGGGTAAGGGAGTAGATGGGCAAAATATGTGAAGGGGAGAGGGAGATACAGGTTTCCAGCTATGAAATAAGGAAGTCACAGGAATAAAAGGCACAGCATAAGGAATACAGTCAATGATATTATAGTAGTGTTATATGGTGCCAGATGGTAGCTACACTTGTGGTAAGCACAGCATAATGTTTAAACTTGTTGAATCACAATGTTGTACACCTGCAACTAGTGTAATTGCATCAACACAACATTCAAATAAAAAAATTGATAATAAAAAAATTGGTTGTCTTGCCAACAGAAGTTGAACTTGAGCGTCTTAGCTTCTTGTTGTTTGTGGTACTCGCACACAAATTGCTGCAAACCTACTTTGCTTTATGACTTAAAATATTTCAATCACTATCTTGCACACACACACCCCCACAAAATAGAACTAAAGACGTCTGCTTCAGTGATGAAAATTTTCCATATTTTCATAGGGGTGTGAATAACCGGGGTAGACAATCAGGCAAACTCATTCGACTGTGGAGAGATGCACGGAAAAGTGACAGAGTAAAACATTATCAGTAGAAACGAGATGGACACAGGACTGTTCATTGCACAATTCTTTCAATTTTGGGGGCATGTTGTAAAACATCCATGATATGTACCTGAAACTGAAATTAAAAACCTACTAAAAAACAAAATAAATAAAAACTTGTTTAATCAAGGTCAGGAAAAAAAAAAAAAAGAAAACTAACATCCAATGACCCAATCATTATTCTCCTGGGTATATTCTCAACAAAAATGCACAAACATAAATCAAGAGACATGTATTTTAAATCTCACAGTAGCAGTGTTATAATGAGCAGAATTCTATTAGCAAAATGAGTAACATTCACAGATACAAAAATTGGGGGGAAAGCCCATTCATGCCCTTAAATAAATGTCAAAGATAATTTTGTATTTTATGTTTAATAATTGCATGTCAAATTATGTAATGGCTTGTGTCATTTGACCATTTGTATACAAATAATAGTTGTAATAAAAACCCAATTCGGGACAAAAACATATTTTATGTGGTTTTATTTTATTTATTTTTTTTTTGAGAGACAGAGACATCCGAGCAGGGGAAGTCAGAGAGAGAGGGAGACACAGAATCCAAAGCAGGCTCCAGGTTCTGAGCTGTCAGCACAGAGCCCTACGCCGGGCTAGAACCCACAAACCAAGAGATCATGACCTGAGCCGAAGCCGGACGCTTAACCGACTGAGCCACCCAAACGCCCAAACAAAAACATATTTTAATAAAAAAATAAAATGTCTATAATAAAATGTTGTAAATCCTTAAATTAAAAATTAAAGATTTGGGGCACCTGGGTAGCTCAGTCGGTTGAGGGTCTGACTCCTGATTTTGGCTCAGGTCAAGATCCCAGGGTTCTGGGATCAGGCCCCACATTGAGTGTGAACCCTGTTTGGGATTCTCTCTCTCATTCCCTCTGCTCCTCTCCCACGCTCGCGCGTGCTCTCTCCCTCTCTCTCTCTCTAAAATAAAAATAAATAAATAAAAATTGAAGACTTATTTTAAAATTAAAATTAACTCTACACCAAAGATGTGTTCATTACACTGTGTATTAATGATACTTAAAAACAAAACACCAGAACTAAGGAGTGGATCGGTTAAAGCGGAATAGAAGGAAAATACAATAAATCTGTTAAATCATAAATGTAGTTGTTTTGAGAAGAAAATTCTTTAAATTGGTAACTGGTTCTCTAAATAAGAAGTATTTAGGTGTGCCTGCGTCCTTCTTAAACAACCTTTTCTCTCCTGGACCCCCCTCCCTTTTCCTACCAGTAGTGGCTGAATCACAAAACTCCCGTTCGGATTAAAGTTGCCTGCGCGTCGCGGACAGCGGAGGCTCACCTGGAGGCTACGATGTGAGTCGTGTCCAGTCCCCGGACGCTCTAGTCTACCAGCACCCAGCCGGCCGCCACCTAGCATCCACGCCCGACCGAACCCTACTTAGCTCTACTATTGCTCCGCCCTGCGGCCCTCCCAGGGCTCCGTCTCGCTCCCCGGCGGTAGCGCCGCGCCCCGCCCATTATTCAGCTCCGCCCTACCCGGGTTGCGCCCCGCCCAGATTGCGCCCCGCCCCGCCGCGACGAGCTCGGGTCGTCCCCGCTGGCCGGGACCCTACGCAGCTCCGCCCCGTGCGTCTCGCCCCGCTCCGCCCTTGCGCCCGGTGCCCCGCCCGGATTGCTCCGCGGGGAGCACCAAGGTCGGCCGCGAGACGGCTGGCACCGACTGTGCGATCGGCCTGAGCCCCGTGGGCGCGAACTCGAGCCGACCGGGCAGATCTGGGCTCGATGGCCGACCTCGCCCTCGCCCCGGTCACCCGGCAGGTCAGCGGCCGCGCCGCCCCAGCCGCAGTCCCGAGCGGTCCCGAGCGCGGGCAGCCCCTGGCCTCAAGAGTGGCCGAGCTGCCTGTGCTGGACGCCACCGGGAGGCAGGTGCCGTTCGGCGCGCTGTTTCGGGAGCGCCGGGCTATTGTGGTCTTCGTGAGGGTGAGCGCAGGCAGCGGGGCGGCCGGGGCAGAGACCTTGCGGCAGGATGGGATGGAGATTGCTTCTGCAGCCCTGGTGGGGGGACATCGGGTCCCTTTGAAGGTCCAAGGCCCAAGAGTGTGGCACCGCCGGGCCGGGCCCTTCCAGAGGCTTCCGGAATACGAATGCCCTTCTCGCGTCCTTTAATAGGAATGGGAAACAGCCCGCCTAGCCCACTCCGGTCCATTTTACCAGCAAATGAGGCCTAAGAGACTGGGTGCGGCTCAATTTTAATGCACCTCGGGCGTCCTTCACACCTTTTTCTACCCACCTCGAGTGGCGTCACTAGTAACGAAGTACTTGGTCTTTTATAGTTGCTAACTTGCTCTTTTTGCCGGGTTGGGATTTCAGCATTTCCTGTGTTACATCTGCAAAGAATACGTAGAAGATCTGGCCAAAATCCCCAAGAGCTTCTTACAAGTAAGTTTCCTGAGAGTGAGCAGCAGTGTGCCTTGCCTCAGGGCGACCTTGTGAAAGTCACCTGTCATTTATTAAGAAGCGAGGTGGGTTGAAGTACAGAGTATGACACATCTCCAGAACAGACTCTCATAAACCCATATTATCACCTTCCCGCACATCTCTCCACACCTTCAAAAAGGAGAGAGACGTGAGAGATCTATTTCTGTCCAGCTTTACTTTTCTGTGTACTGCCTGCTGTTAGTTACTAACTAACTTATTTGCAAATGTTGGATGATAACAACCAAAAGCACAAATGTTAGAAATTATTGCTATTTTATTCTTTATTTAAAGGTGAAAATTTGTATTTGTTAGGATGTGCCTTCCACATTCCTGTGACAACCACATACACGCTTTTTGTCAGGCACATAAACGTTTGTCCCCAGGTGAGTTTTTGAGTGAAGGAATTGGGCAACCTGTATAAAATTAAGATGTTTCCCTCAGGTGTTAGTAAGTGGGATGTGAAAAAATAAAACTATGATTTATATAATAATTTTTACTCTTTTTTTAATGTTTATTAATTTTTGAGAGAGAGACAGAGCACGAATCGGGGAGGAGAGACAGAATCTGAAGCAGGCTCCAGGCTCTGGGCGGTCAGCACAAAGCCTGATGAAGGGCTTGAACCTACAAGCTGTGAGATCATCACCTCAGCTGAAGTTAGAGGCTTAACTGACTGAGCCACCCAGGCGCCCCTATTTTTATTCTTTTTTAATGTATGCCTTTGGGGAGAGCATAGAGAATCACTGGGTATATTAATTTGAAGTTCTTTCTTAGCAAAAGACCAACTGAATTAACTGAACATTTTAGCATACATTTCTTTATTTTGATTCACACAATTTTGCATTTATTCCATTCTAGAAGCCTATAGGTGGTATTAGAATGGAACAAAAGAGTTGGATAAGGGGAAGTTTTATAAAACTTTCTGGTAATATGTACCTGTGCTTTTTTTCTACTAAAGGAAGCAAATGTCACCCTTATAGTGATTGGACAGTCATCTTACCATCATATTGAGGTAAATATATCATCAGAAATTGTGAAACCAACAGATTAAATCAATTTCAGACATAAAAATTATTTTATTTGAACAACTAAGTGTAGACTAAATTTCTAAAATAAAAACAGGTTATCGTTACTTTTCTCTCATTTTTCCTAATACAAATTCCAAATATCTTTTTTAGCCTTTCTGCAAACTGACTGGGTATTCTCATGAAATCTATGTTGATCCTGAGAGAGAAATTTATAAAAATTTGGGAATGAAAAGAGGCGAAGAAATTGCCCTTTCAGGTAAGACGTGACAGGTCTCATCAGAAAATGCCAGTGGTGCGTTTTACATTTGTGTATGTATGCATAGAGAAAAGAATGGTAAACTCTGAAATAAGGCTGCTTTTTATGATTCTACTGAGTGGGCCAGATACCCCAGATTCTCAAGGGTTCATTTCCTGGGTGTAATGACATAGAAAGCTGTGAGGTACTAAATGAGTGAAGAAAGCAAGTTGCAGAACACTGTTTTTGGTATGATTCTGTTTTTGTGGAAATAAAAACCATTTTCATAAAGATCAAGAGTGTGTGTGTGTGTGTGTGTGTAAAATGAAAAAGGTTTTAAAGATCCTTCCATGCTTACCCCAAATTAGAAAAGTGGCCTTTGTCCTTTTTTAACAGTGGAAGTACATTTTTAAATGTTTGTTTATTTTAAGAGAGAGATAGCATGTGTGTGTGAGCAGACGAGGGGCAGAGAGAGAGAATCCCAAGCAGGCTCTGTCCCATCAGGGCAGAACCTAATGTGGGGCTCGATCTCATGAACCAACTGTGAGATCATGACCTGATCTGAAATCAGGAGTTGGATGCTTAACTGACTGAGTCACCCAGACACCCCTAACAGTGAGTACATTTTATTTTTATTTTTTTTAATAAGGAATTCTAAATTTTTTTTATTGCTTTTTATTTTATTTTTGAGAGACAGAGAGAGACAGCTGGAGCAGGGGAGGGTCAGAGAGAGAGGGAGACACAGAATCCGAAACAGGCTCCAGGCTCTGAGCTAGCTGTCAGCACAGAGCCCGACGCGGGGCCTGAGCCCACAAACCGTGAGATCTGACCTGAGCCGAAGCTGAATGCTTAACCGCCTGAGCCACCCAGGCACCCCCATTTTATTTTTTTAATTCAATGAAAAAATAATATTGCTTGAGTTTATGTATTTTCCTACCTCAACACCATAACTTTTAATCCTCTATGTTCATTGATGAAATCTTAGTTTTCATTTGAAGCCCAACTAAAGCAGAGGTTACTGCTTCTCTAACCATACTTTAATACCACCTTGTACTTTATTATCTACTCTAATAGTGCTTAAGGTGTGCAGATACTATGGTTATTTGAAGAATTTGAAGTTTTATTCATTGTTATGTGGTCCAAATTCCTTGCCCTTAGCACAATTCTTTATAATTAATAGAGACTCATCAGCTTTGGGTGAACTGGTCCTGTGTGTTTTAGATAGAAAGAATATGGCTTCTAAAATGCCAGATGAGATGGGGCTCCTGAGTGGCTCAGTCAGTTAAGCATCTGACTTTTTCTCAGGTCATGATCTCCTGGTTTGTGAGTTCAGGTCCCACGTTGGGCTCTGTGCTGACAGCTCAGAGCCTGGAGCCTGCTCTGGATTCTGTGTCTCCCTCTCTCTCTGCCCCTCCCCTGCTCGGTCTCTGTCTTTCTCTCTCAAAAATAAATAAAAAACATCTTTAAAATTTAAAAAAAAGACAAATGAGAGAACTCAAACTCCAGTCATTCATTCTCAAAAAATATTGTTGAGCTCTTGTCAGTAATCCCCACTTTGTTAGATGCTTCCAGGAGAATCGTGATAAACAGCCCCTGCCATTCTGAAACTCATACTCTACTCTAGGAAACAGAAGCAAACAGCTGATTACAATTTAAGGGCTTGTGATGGAGAACATGTAAGGAGAATACCATTGCCAGAAATATAAGGGGAGAGAAGAATCTGAGAAGGCTTCTCAGAGGAGGTGTCCTAAGCCCAGTCTTTTAATTTTTTTAAATTTTTAATGCTTTTTAATTTTTTTTAAATATTTATTTTTGAGAGAGAGAGAGAGTACAGGGTGGGGAGGGGCTGAGTGAGGGAGACCCAGAATCCGAAGACAGGCTCCAGGCTCTGAGCTGTTAGCACAGAGCCCAACGTGGGGTTTGAGCCCACAAACTGTGAGATCATGACCTGAGCCAAAGTTGGATGCTCAACTGACTGAGCCACCCAAGTGCCCCAATGCTTATTTATTTTTGAGAGAGAGAGAGAGAGACAGAGCACAAGTGGGGAAGGGGCAGAGAGAGAGGGAGACACAAAATCCAAAGCAGGCTCCAGGCTCTGAGCTGTCATCACAGAACCAGATGTGGGGCTGCAGTTTGTGAATGGCAAGGTCATGACCTGAGCTGAAGTCAGGTGCTTAACTGACTGAGCCACCCAGGCACCCCATAAGCCTACTCTTAAAGGAGTGAGCTGGGTGAAATGAGTCTGGGAATGGTGCTGCTGACAGAAAGTAGCACATGCAAAGGCACATGCACATAAAAAACTGTAACTCTTGGAGAAGTGCAGGTCCTGCATCAGGCTAGAGTCAGGAGCCAGTGGGGAATTGGTGTGAGCCCAGGGACAGGTGGTGGCCAATTCAGACTGAGTCTGGGATGACCTGCCAAGGAATTTGGCTTTGTTCTGGAGGCAGTGGAGGTGTCCTACGAGCATTTTAGGTAGAGAAGTGATAGTCATGTGTCTGGTGTGGATGAGTAATCAGAACTTAACAAACCAGAGCCACTAATACAGTTGTAATAGGTTGTAGTAATAGACTAGAAAGAAGTGTCAGGCAGGAAGTGAAGATGGAGAGGAGGGGAATGGGCTGGGAGCTACTTATGACATTGAGTTGACATGATCACTTTACTGATGTTTTTAAAGAAAGCAACCTAAATTTTATTAAAACTAATATGAGCTATCATAAACAGAGTTTGCTCTTTCCTTTTTCTCCTTGGTATAGGAAATTGCAATGTATAGATTGTGAGTCTTACTTATTGGTAGAGTTTTTCTGTGTTATGATAGTCCAAGTGTGTGTAAGTTCTGTTTATCATTTAGCACTTTAGATCTAAACTGTGAGCTTCATCTTAGTAACACCTCACCATTCGCACAATAAAAATACAGAATTGCAAAAAAAACAGATGAATTTGAAACAAAACATATGCTTAAAATTATTAGAGAAGGTATATTTAAATCTTTTAAAGTCTTCTGACCTGTGTTAAAGTACTGTATTTCCAACCAGAAAATATTATTTTCTCATAAAATCATCTTTTAAAAGTTCCTCTTTGAACAAGCATATAAATCCCAGAATAGTCCTACTTGGAAATTAAGACACTAAGAAATAAAATTATAATTTTAAATTAATGGGCATTTTATAAATACAAAATAAGAAAATAAAGCATTTATATGCCAGAGAATAATGGGTTTGTAGAAAACTGAAAAACAGGAGTTTTATACATAAGAACTAAATTCAAATGAGCAAAATTAGATTGTATTTGAAGCAAAGACTGTTGAATTCTAGGTCAGGAATCTCCTTCCAATTTAATTTCTAAAACTTCAGAAATATTAAATAACCCCTTCTCTGGGCATGAAGAAATAGTTTATATTTCTGAATATTTATTTTAGATAGAGAACCTAGAAAACAGTAAACTTTAGTCTCTTACTCATGCCTCTAAGCTAATGAGCCTGTATTTGTTTTTTGGGAACATGAATGTCCATTATCATGGAAACATGAAGCAAATAGAAGGGTCAGAGAGAGAAAGGGAAATAATAGGTATTTGGAAATACTAGAAATTCAGGCAGGTCAAAGGCAGTGTAAATAAAAAAACCAAAAGCAAAACATGAAAGGCAGGGATAGGAGAAAAATAAGGTCCATGAAGTTACAAGAAAGGTAAAGAGACTGAGTCCCTTTATTCAGTGGGAATCGAAGTGGGAAAGGAGGCTGAACAACTGACAGCGAAGGAGAGATGGAGAGGTGGCTGGGGTACCTATTGTTCTAGAGAACTCCCAAAGTCTCAGTAGCATGACAAAGTAGAAGGTTAGTTCTTTTTCTGTTAATTTCAGGATGGGTGTATCTTTTGAAATGCCTCTCCTCCAAGCAGCAGTACCAGCAGGAACACAATAGGAAGGACCCAGGCCCCTCCCTTCCATCTTGTGGCTCTTGTCATTTTCAATGCAAGGCTTCAAAGAATGTAAAGGGAACATGGAGAGTCACTTTTGGGAGGTTTTAAGGAGATAGCCTGGAAATGGCCCCAATAATTTTACTCAGGGGTTAGAACATAGTCACATGGCCATTTGAAACTGCCAGGAAGTTCAGCTGTGGGCCCAGAAAGAGGAAATGGGTTTTGAGCCACATATAATAGTCTGTGCCACAGTGTCTCTTGAAAAGGACTATAGTTACTTATTGTAGGTGAGAGACTGAACAGAGGATAAATGGGGTATTAGAAGGAAAAGCGCTGGGGCGCCTGGCCAGCTCAGTCAGTAGTGCATGCAACTTTTGATCTCGGGGTTATGAGTTGGAACTCTGTGTTGGGTGTGGAGATTGCTTAAAAATAAAATCTTGAAAGAAAAAAGGGAAAGCACTACCAGTTTGAGAAGTCTGTAGCTGACATTTTTCTGTGGCAGGTAATGATGACTTCTTCCTTTAACGTAGTAGTTTTCAACCAGGGGACATTTGGCACTGTGTGGAGACATTTTTGGGTGTCACAACTTGGTGAGTGGTGCTATGGCATCTAGTGGGTGCATAGGGCAGTAATGCTGCTGAACACGCTATGTTGCACAGGACAGAGGTCTAAACTGTCAATAATGAAAGGCTGAAAAGCCTTTCCTTGAAGGAAGAAAAAAAGGCAAGTTGAAAGTAAAGTAACACACATGACAGAGAATGTTTTTTGGGAGGATGGGCAAAAATGGGTGAAGGGGACTGGGAGGTACAGGCTTCCAGCTATAGAATTAAGAAGTCATGGAAGTGAAAGGTACAACATAGGGAATACTGTCAATATATCATCATCCAGTAGTGTTGGATGATGACGGATGGCAGCTACACTTGTGGTGAGCACAGCCCGACTACAGAGCTGTGGAATTGCTGTTATATACCCCAAACTAATGTACATTCTGAGTTAACTATACTTCAAAAAGAGAGAGAGTGAATGTTTTGCAGAAGTAACCATTATCTTCTGATATCTAACTGAATATAAAATGATAATATCTAAAGATAATTCCTAATATTTCAGGAAAGAGCCCCCATGTAAAATCAAATATACTCTCGGGAAGCATTCGGAGCCTGTGGAGGGCAGTGACTGGCCCTCTTTTTGATTTTCAAGGAGACCCTGCTCAGCAAGGCGGAACCCTCGTCTTAGGTCCAGGTAAGCATCATAGTGCAGAGCCAGCAATATGCTTCTTGTAGCTTTTAGAAGTTAAGAGGCTACCCAGTTTCTTCATAAAATAGATGCCATGTAAAAATGGCAATTTGACATTGTAGTAGGCACCTTTCTGCTTGTAGAGGGCAGAGGGCATCTTTTGTTTTTAAAGGCTTCTGTGTATTTTGTGTTGTTTATTGGATGTAATGTGCCTGAGTGATTACAGGTATTGGAGATAGGAAAGTCAGTGGTGGTTTGATGAATTGTATATGGCTATAAAACTGTTTTAAAAAGTTCATGGAGGGGGGCGCCTGGGTGGCTCAGTTGGTTAAGCGTCTGCCTTGGGCTCAGGTCATGATCTCACGGTTCGTGGGTTCGAGCCCTGTGTCAGGCTCTGTGCTGACAGCTCAGAGGCTGGAGCCTGCTTCAGATTCTGTGTCTCCCTCTCTCTCTGACCCTCCCCTGTTCCCGCTGTCTCTGTCTGTCTTTCAAAAAAAAAAAAAGTTCATGGAGGGGCACCTAGGTGGTCCAGACAGGTGAACATCTGACTCTTGCTTGATTTTGGCTCAGGTCATTGTCCTAGGATTGTGGTACTGAGCGCTGCATTGGGCTACTTGCTGAGTGTGGAGCCTGTTTAAGATTCTCTCTCTCTCTCTCTCTCTCTCTCTCTCTCTCTCTCTCTCTCTGTTCCCCTCCACCAACACCCCCCCCAGCCCCTCTCCCAGTTTATGCATTCTCTCTCTCAAAAAATAAGTAAAAATAGGGGCACCTAGGTGGCCCAGTCAGTTAAGCGTCCATCTTCGGCTCAGGTCATGATCTCACAGTTCATGTGTTTGAGCCCCATGTTAGGCTCTGTGCTGACAGCTAGCTCAGATCCTGGAGCCTGTCTTCGAATTCTATGTCTCCCACTCTCTCTGACCCTCCCTTGCTCATGCTGTCTCTGTGTCTCTCAAAAATAAATAAAACATTAAACAAAAAAATTTTTTTTGAAATTCTTTTTTTTTTTAAGATTTTTTTTTTTAATGTTTTATTTATTTTTGAGACAGAGAGAGACAGAGCATGAGAGGGGGAGGGGCAGAAGGAGAAGGAGACACAGAACTGGAAGCAGGCTCCAGGCTCTGAGCTGTCAGACGCCGGGCTCGAACCCACGAACATGAGATCTGACCTGAGCGGAAGTCAGAGGCTTAACCAACTGAGCCACCCAGGCGCCCCTAAACAAAAATTTTTAATTAAAAATAAATAAAAATAAAATAAGTTCATGGAAGTGAACATTTCCACATAGGAGAAAATAAAATCATCAAGCCCTTCTTTTTGGGAAGTGGTGGGTCAATGGAAGAATCAATCCAGTTACTTATATCTAACAAGGCTAGAAGACTCACTTAGTGTCAGAAGGCAAGTCAGCTCATTTAGTAACAATTACTAGAAGCCACATAGTTTTAATAGCTTTATTGATCAGTTTGGACCACCTGAAATTTCTTTGGCTCCACACTGCTATACGGTTGACTGTTGGATCTCTACCATGTTCGAGTATTGTAGTCAGGAACAGGCACTAAATACATTTTTCTTGGTTCTTCTTCCTCTTTAAAATTGTCCACAATTAGGGCGCCTGGGTGGCTCAGTCAGTTAAGCCTCCAACTTCGGCTCAGGTCAGATCTCACGTTCGTGGGTTTGAGCCCTGCATCAGGCTCTGTGCTGATGGGTAGCTCAGAGCCTGGAGCCTGCTTCCTGTTCTGTGTCTCTTTCTCTCTCTGCCCCTCCCCCTCTCATGCTCTGTCTCTCTCTGTATCAAAAATAAATAAAACATTAAAAAAATTTAAGGGGCGCCTGGGTGGCTCAGTTGGTTAAGCCTCCGACTTCAGCTCAGGTCAGATCTCACGTTCGTGGGTTCGAGCCCCGCGTCAGGCTCTGTGCTGACAGCTAGCTCAGAGCCTGGAGCCTGTTTCAGATTCTGTGTCTCCCTCTCTCTCTGGCCCTCCCCCTCTCATGCTCTGTCTCTTCTGTATCAAAAATAAATAAAACATTTAAAAAATTTTTTTAAAAATTAAAAAATGTTGTCCACAATAGTGAGCATAGCTTCTAAGAGTTATAAAATTAATATTTACTTTAATAAATTCCAGATGTCTAAAAGTCTTTAGAAGGAGGCTTTTGACCGAACCATACGGTTTTTTGGCTTTCTGCAATTGGAGTACTCTAGCTAGCTAAAAGCTGTCAATCTCTTTCCCTCTCTTGTGAATTTACACCAGTTATACCAGATAGAAGAGAAGCTCTGTTTTATGAGAATGAGCCCTATAGACTATCCCTGATTGACATTGAGCCATAGTTTTGAATAGCTTGTTTCCATTCTCCGACCTGTTTTGAGCAGTGTCTCAGCATCATGTGACCACATGTTCAGCTGTGTAAGAGTGATGAGTACATGGCGTTCTTCACTATAATGTACCTAATAAGGAGAATATTTTGATACTTTCTGCTGGAAGAAATGTAGCTTCTCTAAGGAAAGAACTGGGTATACTTATTTATGCAAATCTACTATCACAGTTAACCCAGTATTTCATTTTGCCTTATTTGATAATAAGCCAATTCACAATATTAAGTTGACAGTGATACCATAGACAACAGTTAAGTACAATGCAGAGAACATGCCTCTTATAATCAACTAATCATGAAGGTTGATGGAGGAAGGTGAGGGGGATGGGCTAGTTGGGTGATGGGCATTGAGGAGGGCACTTGTGATGAGCACTGGGTGTTGTGTGTAAGTGATGAATCGCTGAATTCTACTCCTGAAGCCAATATTGTACTATATGTTAACTAACTAGAATTTAAATAAAAATTTGAAAAGAAAAAACATACACACAAGGATTACACAATTTCAGCTGTAGGTTGAAAATAAAAAAGTTAATCTAATGTTTTAAGTTGAAATTCTGGCTTTGAGTCTAAGAATCAAAGTAAAAAGACCCTAGACCTATAAATTATGGGTTTATTTGAGCAGATAAAAGGATTGTGGAGGCCTTAATTGTCTCCATTCCCTGCTTTTCAGCCTCTTTCAGTCTCTGGTTATAATGCAGATAGCCTATTAAATCAGTGTTTGGGAGTGAGTTTTTTTTTTTAATCAAGTGATTTATTCCATTATTACATTTAAGAAACACATGATTTTCCAGCTTGATAGACCTATGTTAGTTCTGTATTGTTCCTGTCTGTTTGATAGGACATTTTATTTAATTACATCTAATAAAACATAACACATTATAATTTAAGAATCTTTCCCCTTGGATCTCATAAAACATTAAGTATTACTCTTATTTAACCATAATTCTTGTCATCCTTTATTACCTTAATTAAAAACTATTATGGCATTATATAGAGAATATTATGAACTCCAGGCAATTAAGTTTTCCCTTAGGATTAATTAAAAGTTGCTTTTGCTTCCTTTATTCTAATAAGCAATGAATCTAATGAATAATACTATATGCCAACCTCTGCCTTTTATTCTTATTCCCTTCTAGGTAACAACATCCATTTTATACACCGTGATAGAAATAGGTTGGATCACAAACCCATCAACTCTGTTTTACAGCTTGTAGGAGTTAAGCATGTGGACTTTACAAACAGACCTTCAGTTATCCATGTGTGATGGTATAGATTCTTACCACTTTCAAATGGACCCTTGAAATATGACCTGAAATGTTTAGAGTGTGGTATCCTTGTGCAGACTCTTACTTGTTGGCTTTTCTCAGCCTTTGAGGAGTTAAGAAAATATAAAGAGACCATGTACTATTTGAACTGCATGCTGGGAAGTGTGAGTTGTTAAAAATATGATATGTATATTTATAATTCTATAGCTTTTAAAGTTTTATGTGAAATAAAAATGTATTAAAACTTTAAAAGCTATAAAGTTTTTATTTTATACTATGGTATATCCATATATTTTACATATATGGTATATCCATTCAGTGAAAGTTTTTATTGGCCATTAAAATAATAAATTCTTACGAAGAACATACAAAGGGAAAGGTAAGTGATTCAAGACCATCTTATCCAGTGAAAAAGCAGGATGTCAAATTCCTTAAATAATACAATAATATTGTTACATGTATGTTTATATTTTTGTATGCTTAGGAAAAAGACAGGATATAAAGACACCAGATTATTGCTAGTAGTTACCTCTATGTGGTAGGATTATAGTATCTTTATTTTATTTTCCATACTTTATCTCCTAACTTTCTATAATGAGCATGATTCATTTTTTTGGCCAGGAAAAGTTATTTAAAAATTATAAAAAGAATATATTCATATATAGGAAGCTCCACAAAGTTGCATATAAATGCAACTGTCCACATGTTTCTATCCACATTGCTTTACTCAGAGGAAATATGGCAAACCAAATCTTCTACATAGCCTGTGTTCAGAGCACTTTGTACCACACACACACGCCATCCATTTCACCAGGATCGGGGGGGTGCAGGAAAGAGTAAAAGGAGAAAAAAATGTTTTATACATTTAATATATGTATTTAAAATATGGTTCAGTATGCTCAATTTTTAAGAATTGTTTAAAAAAACTTTGTAACTTAAATATGCACTGGTTTGCTTGCCATATTACTTTTATTTAGTCTACTGTTGTCATCTTTTGTTTTTCTAGAATCTTAATAGGTTTAGTTGGGAAGTGTCCCAGAAATTCTGATGAAAAGTACAGCAAGATCAAAATCTTGGTAATTAGTAGCAAGTATATACTGCTTTGAACTTACAAACTTTTATATCAAGCATATGAGGTCACACACACAAAGTATATTTTAGCTATCCAAATATTTTAATGTACATTCATGTATATATGCATTAAACAATGTTTTTAACCAATAAAAATGAAATTTCTTATGACATTTAAAATTAAGCAATTTTGTGCTGTATTTTATAGTAAGGAAAGACTGGTGACCCAGATCCCTTTGCTGATTTTACACTTAAAAATGCTGAATCAGAGCTTACACAAAAATTTATGTATTTATGGGGTGCCTGGGTGGCTCAGTCAGTTAAGCATCTGACTTCAGCTTGGGTCATGATCTCACAGTTAGTGAGTTCAAGTCCCACATCAGGCTCTGTGCTGACAGCTCAGAACCTGGAGCCTGCTTCAGATTCTGTGTCTCCCTCTCTCTCTACTCCTCCCCTGCTCGTCCTCTGTCTCTCTCTCACACAAAAATAAAATAAACATCAAAAAATTTTTTAAATTTTTTGTATATTTATAAATGTATACCCCATTTTTTTAAGATATATAAATGTTCTTTATACGGCTTCAGGAAGGTTCAGTTACATACATACAGTGCAGTGGTAAATTGCTGACCCAAAGAAACACATTTACAACAAAAATTGTTTGTGATAGTTAGTGTAAAATGTATAAATATGCTCCATACCAATAATGTACTGGACTCCAAAATTTGAAAAGCCTTCCTAAAATAAAATACATAGAAATTACTGTTAAAAGAATACCACCTTGCCCTGTTATGCCAATTACTTGTCAGGTAGTATTCCAAGTGTTTTACATACATTAGCTCCATAGAATTGATAGCACCATCATGCCCATTTCACAGAGAAGAAACAGCTTTTTTTTTTAAGCTTAACATTTAATAAGACAGTGAGGAAAACATCAGGGCCCAAAGCAGAAGCAGAAACATGCCTTGAAGCCATGGACTGCCCTGAAGTTTGTGCTTATCCCAGGAATGTTCCTTAGCCAACTCAATGGCCTTGTGCAGTAAAGGGTTAAGACTTAAGACCTCTGCTTAAAGTAACTGCCTGAGACCTAAACCTGAACTTGATGGGACTTCTAAGAGCTACAACTGCATCACAGTCAGATGCATCCATAGACCAAGGATCCCAGTGAGGAAGTGTGTTGTAAGGCTTCTGGAATGAACTACTGGGGCAACAAGAATTAATAAAATGAAAGTGCATGTTTAAAAAAAATTTTTTTAACATTTATTAATTTTTAAGAGCAAGAGCGGGGGAGGGGCAGAGAAAGAGGAAGACAGAATCTGAAACCGGTTTCAGGCTCTGAGCTGTCAAACAGAGCACAACACGGGGCTCCAACCCACAAACTGTGAGCTCATGACCTGAGCCGAGGTCAGACACTTAACCAACTGAGCCACCTAGGCACCCCTTTTTTAATTTTTTATTAAAAATGTTTTTTTAATGGAGTGCATGCTTAATTTAAAAACCAAATATTTTTGTTTATCAAGTAGATTGATGGTAACCAGCATAAAATGCTGTTATGTTACCATCTACCACTGGGGCCAGTGATAACATGGACCATGTGAAACTGGGAGCAAAGTTTCTAAAGAAGGGACATCGTCTACTCCAAAGTTACCAGTTACTTTAAGACGAGTGTTCCAGAAAATAAAGATATACAGTTGCAGAAGGTATGTTTACACATTATTCTGTGAAAATTTAGTTTTCATTTATTTTTTTTAAGTAGGCTTCATGCCCAACATGGGGCTTGAATTCACAACCCTGAGATCAAGGGTTGCATGCTCTACCAACTGAGACATCCAGGCACCCCATTTTTAATTTAGAACAGTTCTTTTAAATTAATTTCATTCATTTTTAGTTTCAAGTTTTCTTGTACCCATATAAAAAGTGACAGCTATTCACATACTAGCTCTATTAGCAGAAAACTTTGAAAACAGTACACAGATACCAGTTTTATATCAGTATTATAGAAATCTGCATGATTATATATTGTGATAAAAAAAAGTTCATACTAAATTATAAAACCTATGGAGCACAGTGTACTTGGATCTTGGTTGTGATATACATATATAATTGTGTCCAAGGTGTCAGTCAAAATAGATACTATAGTTAAAATTTATCAAATTTTTAAAAACATTTTTATTGTGGTAAAATATATATAACATAAAAACTTATCACTTTAGCCATTTTTAGAGTGTACAGTTCAGTGACAATAAGTATACTCATAGTGTTATGTAATCATCACCATTACCCGTCTCTAGAATTTTGTCATCTCATACTGAAACTCTGTACCCGTTAAATAATAACTCTCATTGCTCCCTACCCCTTGGCCCTGGTAATCATTGTTCTGCTTTCTGCCTCTATACATTTGTGGAGTCAGACAATATTTATCATAAAGTCCTCAATGTTCATCCATGTTGTAGCATGTACCAGAATTTCATTCCTTGTTAAGCTAAATTATATTCCACTGTATGTATATATGCTTTATTTATCCATTCATCCCTCAATAGATATTTAGGTTATTTATACTTTTGGGCTATTGTGAATAATGTTGCTGTCAATCTTAGTATACAAATATGTTTGATTCTCTTCTTTCAATTCTTTTGTGTATATATCCAGAAGTGGAATTGCTGGATAATACAGGCATTCTGTGCTTAAGGATCTGCAATACTGTTTTCCACAGAAACTGCACCATTTTACATTTCCACCAGCAATGTACAAGAGTTCCAATTTCTTTATATCCTCACCAACATTTGTTTCTAGTTTTTAAATTTTTTTTAATGTTTATTTATTTTTGAGAGAGAGAGACAAAGCATGAGTTGGGAGGAGCAGAGAGAGAGAGGGTCCAGGAGGAGCCAAAGCAGGCAGGCTCCAAGCTCTGAGCTGCCAGCACAGAGCCCAACACAGGGCTCAAACTCATGAGCCATGGTATCATGACTTGAGCCAATGTCGGTTGCACAACCAACCGAGCCAGCCACTCCGGCACCCCTCTCGTTTTTTTAAGAATAGCTGTTCTAATGGGTATAAAGGGGTTCCTCATTGTAGTTTTGACAAAATTTATCAATTTTTAAACATGTATACACATTATAAACAAAAGAAAAAAACATCTATGAGCAGCTGATGTTAAATAATAATTAAAGGGGTGCCTGGGTGGTTCAGTTGGTTGGGCAGCCAACTTCGGCTTAGGTCATGATCTCATGGCTCATGGGTTCGAGCCCCATGTCAGGCTCTGAGCTGTCAGCACAGGAGCCTGCTTCTGATTCTGTGTCTCCTTCTCTCTCTGACTGCCCCCTGCTCATGCTCTGTGTGTCTCTCTCTCAAAAATAAAAACATTAAAAAATTTTTTAATTAAAAAAAGAAGCATTGGGGCACCTGGGTGGCTCAGTCTGTTAAGCATCGACTTCAGCTGAGGTCATGATCTCTCAGTTTGTGAGTTAGAGCCTCGCATCGGGTTCTGCGCTGACAGTTCATAGCGTGGAGCCTGCTTCAGATTCTGTGTCTTGCTCACACTCTGTCTCTCTCTCAAAGATAAATATATGTTAAAAAAATTTTTAATAAAAAATAAATTTAAAAAATAAATAAAAATAAAACAAAACAAAACAAAAACAAGCATAGAAGCCTGGACTTTCTTTGTTGCCCACTATTGAGCAGATATTAGAAATGTTTGAAGTGTTAAACAACAGCTTTGAAAATCAACCTGTGTTGTCCTGATTGTGAACATTTTTTTTTGTAAATGGGTCCTTAGGTTTTGATTTCCATTGTTTAAGTTGGAAATATTTAATGAGTTTATTTAATGAATCATATTTCATTTTGAAGCTCTTAGCAAATCATGATTGAAAACAAACCTTACAAATAGGAAGACATTGAAATCTGGCTTTTAAACAAGAAGGAAACTAAACAATAATTGCAAGCTCAAATAGGATAAGAGATTTAATTTTTAAATTCTATAACTTTGCTTTAGAGTTTTTAAGCTTATGGTGAAGCTCCTATTTTTAATTAGGTAAGTGTGAATTCTGCATTAGAAAAGAATGAAATGGAGAGGCACCTGGCTGGCTCAGTTGGTAGAGCATGCCATTCTTGATTTCAGGGTCATAAATTCAAGCCCTACATTGGGTACAGAGCTAACTTAAAAAAAATAGGGGTGCCTAGGTGGCACAGTCAGTTAAGCACCTGATTTCAGCTCAGGTCATGATTTCACCATCTGTGAGGTCAAGCCCCACATTGGGCTCTGTGCTGACAGCTTGGGGCCTGGAGCCTGCTTCAAGTTCTGTGTCTCCTTCTCTCTCTGCCCCTCCCCCACTCACACTCTGTCTCTGTCTCAAAAATAAATAAAATAAATAAAAATAAATAAATAAAATAATAATAATGAGGGGTGCCTGGGTGGCTCAGTCAGTTAAGCCTCCGGTTAAGCCTCCAGCTTCGGCTCAGGTCCGATCTCAGGTTCGTGGTTCGAGCTCCGCATCAGGCTCCGTGCTGACAGCTAGCTCAGAGCCTGGAGCCTGCTTCTGGTTCTGTGTCTCCTTCTCTCTCTGCCCATCCCCCTCTCATGCTGTCTCTCTCTCTCTCTCTCTGTCTCAAAAATGAATAAAACATTAAAAAAAATTTTTTTAAATAATAATAATGAAATGGGGGGGAAGGAACAAAATGGCCTCTAAGTATGTACTATAAAAATATGGTGAAACATTAAAAAGAATTATAACTGGAGAATTTATTTGATGAACTTTATCTTGTAAAAATTATGTGTTGAAGAAAAGTACTGTGAGTGGAGGCAAAAGACAGTACATACTTGAAAATGTTAGGGCTGCAATATTTGTTAGTATCAAACGAATGGACTTTGGGGCGCCTGGGTGGCTCAGTCGGTTAAGTGTCTGACTTTGGCTCAGGTCATGATCTCACAGTTCATGAGTTCGAACCCTGCCTTGAGCTCTATGCTGACAGCTCAGAGCCTAGAGCCTGTTTCGGATTCTGTGTCTCCCTCTCGCTCTCTCTGCCTCTCCCTGCCTCTCACTGTCCCTCTCCAAAAAAATAAATAAACATTTTAAAAAATGGCCTTCAAAGTAGCCTCCATTTAACAATATTTTTCTGGAATTTACCAGGTACTTTGGTAACTAAAGAGCCAGTATATTCTCCATTTGAAATGTGGACTACAGAGAAAAATGAAGAGGTCTACAATTCCAAGTCAATTAACTATAAAATGCAACAGAGAAGGTTGCAGAGAATTTTATTTCAATGAAATTTAAAATAATTTAAATTAAAAAAATAAAATGATATTTTTAAAAGTTGTCAGAAAAACACCAATGATTTGGCATTATAGATAAATTCAGCTTAGAAATGGACTAAAATATATAAATATGTATAATTTAGCATCATTACCTGGTTTATATTATTTTTCTAAAGGACACCTAATCAATATAAAAAGTTAAAAATTTTTTAGAAAGAATTTTATTTTTAAAATATTTTTGGGGGGCACCTAGGTGGCTCAGTAGGTTGAGCATTGGACTCTTGATTTCAGCTCAGGTCATGATCCCAGGCTCGTGGGACAGAGCCCTACATTAGGCACTATGCTGAGCCTGGAGCCTACTTAAGATGCTCTCTCTCTCGCTCTGCCCCTTTCCCCTGCACATACTCGCACTTCTCTAAAAAAAAGAAAAAGGGGCGCCTGAATGGCTTAGTCAGTTAAGCTTCCGACTTTGGCTTTGTCATGATCTCATAGTTTGTGAGTTTGAGCCCCACATCAGGCTCTCTACTCTCAGCACAAAGCCTGCTCAGATCCTCTGTCCCCCTCCCCCTCTGACCCTTCCCCACTTTCTCTCTCTCTCAAAATAAAACAAAAAAAGGAATACACTAAAATAAAATAGTTTTCAAATAGAACAATTTTAAATGTCCCTTAACATTGAAACAATTGTCAGTCAATAAATTATTTTATCTTTATGTATATTTAATTGTTACTAATAAACAATCACTTTCACATCTTTTTTCACTCTCAAATGTTCTGTTTGGACTATTAATTATATGGCCATCTTGTTGATCATCTTCATTGATAGATGAAGCAAATAAAATAGTAATAAGAATAAAGAATAGCTGAACAATGCAAGTAATAAACTTGATTTAATGAACAAATATAAAACAATAGGTTAAAAACCCTAGATTTCTTAAGAACACATGAAACATTAACCATATATTATCCTTAAAGTATAACTCAATAAATTTAAAAATTCAAGTTTATACAAACCATATTCTGTAGGTATCACAATGCAACTATATTTGGGGTGCCTGGTGGCTTAGTTGTTAAACATCCAACTCTTGATTTTGGCTCAGGTTATGGTCTCACCGTTTGGGAGATCAGCCCTGTCTAGGGCTCCGCGCTAATAGCTCAAAACCTGCTTGGGATTCTTCCCGTCTCTCCTGTCTCCGCTGCTCCTCCCACTCAGCTGCACCGTGTGTCTGCAGGCTCTCTCAGACAAACAAAAAAACGTGTAACTATCTTAGAAATCAATACCAAAACTAAAACCAAACCAAACACTCTGTAGACATTTTTTTTAAGTAGGCCCTAAGCCCAGCATGAATCCCATGGGGCGTGAGCTCACAACCCTGAGATCAAGTCCTGAGCTGAGATCAAGAGTCAGATGCTTAACCTACTAAGCCACCCAGGCACCCCTAGACATTTTTAATTAATAACAAACAAACAAACCAACAACACTAAAACTTCATGGGACAAATAAAATGTGATGGATGTAAAGAATTAGAATTGAATAGTGAAATAATTTGTGGAATTCTTCAAAAAATGGTATTTTAATGCAAATTACTACCATTCCACTCTCAGAAAAGAAAAAACAAGGCTAGAAACTAATAGACTAAGTGTTCAACAAGAAGAAGTTAAAAAAGCAACAAACCAAACCCCTATGGAAAAAATGAAAGGAGCTAAGTAAGGAATGGAAATTGATTAAATAGAAGACAGAGATACAATAGGACGCTTCCACAGGCTAAATTTGCTAATAAAGTAGACAAACCTGTGGCAAAGCTGATGAAGGAAATAGAAGGTACAGATATTAAAAGGTGAAAGATTTATATGATCTGAAGAGAAACCAGAGTATGGGAAGGTACAGATATTAGAAGTAAAAAAGAGATAGAACTACAAGCATAGCAGAAATTAAAAATATAAAAACATTCTGAACTTTATGCTAATAAATTTGAAAATTTAGAGAAAAAAGAATGTTTTATTTAAATAACTTTAAATAACTTTTAAAAAAATGTTTTTCTTTACTTTGAGACAGAAACCACGAGCCGGGGAGGGCAGAGACAGGGAGACAGGAACTGAAGCAGGCTCCACAGTGTCAGCTGAAAGCCCATTGTGGGGCTTGAACTCATGAGTGATGAGATCATGACCTGAACTGAAGTCAGATGCTTTGCTTACAGAGCTACCCAGGCGCCCTTAAATAACTTTTCAAAAGTCTTAAAAAATAGAGTACCTATATAGCCTTTTGTAAAGGAAGTGGGTTTTTTTAGGTTTTTTTTATTTTGAAAGAGAGAGAGAGAGCAAGTGCATGAGGAGGGGAAGAGAGAGAGGGAGAGAGAGAATTCCAAACAGGCCCTGTTCTGTCAGCTAGGAGCCCCCCCGCAGGGCTCAATCCCACCCATGAGGTCATGACCTGAGCCAAAACCAAGAGTCTGATATTCAGCCAATGGGGCCACCCATGTGCCTCTAGCCTTATAACCATTTAATTCTTTTTTAAACATTTATTTATTTTTGAGAGAGAGAGAAGCAGAGTGCAAGCAGGGGAAGGACAGAGAGAGAGGGAAATACAGAATCCAAAGCAGGCTCTAGGCTCTGAGCTGTCAGCATAGAGCCGGACCAGGGGCTCTAACCTACAAACTGTGAGATCATGACCTGAGCCTAAGTCAGACATTTAACCTACTGGGCTGCCCAGGCACCCCTATAACCATTTAAAATTGAATCAGCAGTTGAAGATCAGCTGTTCCTTCCCACAAAGAAAACACCAGATGAAGAAGGTTTAGTAAGAATTTAAATGCTACCAATTCTTTTCATCAAAATTTCAAGAAAGTAAAGACACTTCCAATTTTTTTTTAGGTTTATTTATTTTGAGAGAGAGGGAGAGAGTGAGCAAGTGGGAGAGGAACAGAGAGAGAGAGAGAGAGAGAATCTCAAGCAAGCTCTTCACTGTCGGTTCAGAGCCTGAACAGTTCAAGCAGGGCTAGAACTCACCAACTGTGAGATCATGACCTGAGCCAGTCAAATGTCAGACACTCAGCTGACTGAGGCTTCCAGGAGCACCAATGCTTCCAATCTTACACAAACTTTCTGAGAAGAGAAAATGAGGCTAATTTTACCTTGTTTTACTTCAATCAGATTAGGATAATATAAAAGTGGAAAATTTTAAGTTGGACTCTCCCATAAATAAATGAAAAACTCCTAAGTTGTATATTGGCAAACAGAGTCAAACAATATATAAAATATTTAATTTACCATAGTAAACTAGGGTTTATCCCAGAAATGCAAATTTGGTTTTACAGTAAAAAAAATTTTTTTAATGTTTTAAATTTATTTTTGAGAGATCAAGACAGCACGATCAGAGGAGGGTCAGAGAGAGAGGGAGATATAGAATCTGAAGCAAGCTCCAGGCTGAGCTGTCAGCACAGAGCCCAACATAGGGCTCGAACCCACGAACCATGAGATCATAACCTGAGCCCAAGCCGGATGTTTAACTGACTAAGCCACCCAGGCGCCCCTACAGTAAAAATTAAAATCACCATATTAATACATTTAAGGATGAAAAATTGTGTATAGTTATTTCAAAGAAACAGAAAAAAATATGATAAAATTTAGCATCTGTTTATACTTTAAAAAAACCCTTAAGCAATCTGATAAAAACATCTGTCAAAGACCTTCAACATTTATTATATTTAATGGAAAAATATTATAACTCTTCTTTTGAAAAAAGGAATATGATGAGTACGCTCATTATTACTGCTAGTTTTTGACATTATACCAGAGTTCTGGCCAGTGCAAAACCATAACAAAACAAACAAATAAAAGGTACAAGATTTAGAAAAGAAGAACTAAAACTCTCATTTATCATATATACCATCACTGTCTACGTAAAAAAACAAATCTAAAGACAAATTCGTAGACTTAATAAGTTGTTGGATATGATATCAATATTCAGTTTAGTTTGTGTTGCTACAAGCCCTTAATTATAAACAGGAAAACTGATTTTTAAGATCATTTATAGGGATGCTTCGGTGGCTCAGTTGGTTAAACATCTGACTTGGGTTCAGGTCATGTTATCTCACGCTTCATGGGTTTGAGCTCTGCATCCAGCTCTGTGCTGACAGCTCAGAGCCTGGAGCTTGCTTCGGATTTTGTTTCCCTCTCTCTCTGCCCCTCCCCCACTCACACTCTTTCTCTCTCAAAAATATGTAAACATTAAAAAATTTTTTAAATCATTTATAAGAGCAATAAAACTTATAAGGATCCCAGGAATAAATCTAACATGTTAAACCTTTACAAAAAAGAATTATACGTGAAGCCTAGGTTTGCAACCGTAATTTGTTCTGGAAACATGCTTGTAATCCAAAGTACTTGAATATCAAAGCAAATTTCAAGAACCATTGGCTAAGTTGTGATCATCTGGTGTTGGGTGTCATGCATTACTTGTATTGCAAGACATCACTGGTTTATCAAGTTGAAATTTATCAGAAATGTTTGCTCGTCTTGCAGAATACTCACAGAACAAGTTACAATCCAAGGTCTTACTGTATATCTTTATTAAAGAAAAATTTTTAAAGATTTGATAAATCCAGAGATAATATATTCATGGAGAAGAATTCTCATTATTCTAAAAATGTTAGCTGTTTCCAAATTGGTCTACAGATTCCGAATAGAATCTTTACCAAGTTTTTCATGGAACTTGAAATGCTCGTTCTAAAATGTATGTAGAAGAGCAAAAACTAAGCATTCCTGAAGAACAAGAGGCAAGAAGTAGCTCCTTCTATGAGAAATCAAAATGCAGAATAAAGTCATAGCAAGTAAAGATGGTGTGAAAAAAATAAAAGATGGTGTGAAACTGGCAGGAGGAATGGAATGGAATAGAAAGCTCAGAAACAGACAAACACATGGAACCTTGACATACACTACAGATAACTGGAGAAAGGATCAAGTATTAACAAGTAAGTGGTGCTGGGATATCTAATTATCCATAGGAAAAGATAAATACAGTAGTGCAACATTTGTAAGCCACTGTTTTTCAAATCACAATATCATCAGACTGTCTGGTATGACCTCAGGCAAAGACATTCCTATCAGGTGTGACATTCCAAGGGTTTAAGGGTTATCTCTAAGAAGCTAAGGGCAAAAGCCACACCTATTTTGAGGGAAGATCACATTCTTTAGTACACAACTACAAATTCATAGGGAAAAATAAATGGTAAATAAACATATGCAAAAAAGGTCCAACTTCACTAATAATTAAGGACTTGCAAATTAAATCTACAACGATATACTATTTTATACTCAGGAATTTGGCAAAAAATAAAAAGTATGACAATAATAAGTGTTGAGGGTATGGGCACACTGACAAAACATAAACTGGAGAAACAATCCGCAGAACAATTGGGCGATACCTAGGAAAATGGAAAACATGTCTAGCTCTGGAGCCAGTCTTCTATAAACCAGATAAAGTGCACAAAAAATATCTACAACAACATTGCTTGGCATAGCTATAAATTGGTCACATCCTAAAGGTCTATTACCAGGATAACGGATGAATTAATTGTGGCATAAAGTTTTAAGAAATATATAGTAAGGATACTTACATATGTCTTACAGTCTTAAAGAAATACAAGGCAATCATAAATAGTAAATTAAGGAAAATGAGTATCTTTGGGGGGATAAAGGTGGAAGTGATTAGAGTGACACAGAAAGGGGGTTTGGCTGAGTTGGCAAAATTTTATTTTAAAAAATTAAATTAATTTTTGGTAAAGATTTTATTTTTAAGTCATCTCTGCACCTAACATGGGACTCAACACCAAGGTCAAGAGTTGTATGTTCCGCCAACCGATCTAGCCAGGTGCCCTCAAAATTCCATTTCTCAAGTGACATAGAGGGTACATGGGTATCTGCTGTGTAATTCTTTGTAACTTTTGTATTCTTACATGGTGTATAGTACTTTGAAAACTGAATATATATGTCTCCGTGTATACACACACACACACACACACACACACACACACACATATGTATTTAGCCTATTTTGTAGATGTATTAATTGGGTTGGCCTTAACATTATTCGCTGATAATTGCCTTTAGAGCCTAAATGTTGAAAAAGAGGGCAGTTGACAGTTTTACATTTATGCATAGAAAGTAGAAAAGCATTTTCTACACCTTTAAAACATGTAAGTTTACTAAGCTGTACATTCAGTTCCTGCCTAGAATAGCAACGCAGGGGTGTCTTTCTTGTTTGGGAGCTGTGCTGCAGTACTGCCTTACAGGTGATGCAGTCTGATCATCGGTGAAAAGATGTTTTTCAGGGCCTATTATATGTTAGGTATTGCAGAAGGTTTAAAGGAAAGATACAGCAGATTCTTTGCCTTTAATCATTCAGGGTATATTTAGGGAAGGCAGGAAGAATGTCAGGGCAAGTAACAAAATAGGGTAGTAAATCATAAACAGGCCTCTGCAGGGTGCAGAAAACCTCACAGTGATTTGAAGGTCTTGGAGGAGGGGAAGGCAGGAGACTGGAGTGCTTGGAGGTTTGTGCATGAATTTTTAAAAGCAGCTCACAAGGACCACAAGTGTAATTAGCCTTATTCATCATGATGAGGTATTTGATCAAAGCTCTTATGGAAGTATAACTTGTTTCTAGAAAATTACTTTTAATATTATGCCAATCTTCCTACAGTGCCATTTTTAAAAATAGGTAAGCACTCAAGATACTTTTAAGGTTTCTTTAGAAATCATTCCAGCTCTGTTATTTAACTTTACTTTGAGAGCAGCCTGTAATCATTGACATTTCCAGACTTTGACTCCTAGGACTTAAAATGCCATATATGAATATATTTACTAACTTTATATAAATAAAGAATAGCTTCATAATTTCAAGCAACATGCATACATCTCTCATAGGCAGTTAATCATTCTTTCTGCTTAAACCAGTACATTCCTCTCCATTTTTCTAGACTGAAAGCTCAGATTTTGAGATTTTGTTGCTCATGTCTATATAGGCATGTATGAGGCTCTCCTGTGAATTAATGCTGTGTGCCATACAAGGGGAAATCACAGCAAAAGAAAATGCTTTCAAAGATGTATTGAAGGGGCACCTGGCTGGTTCAGTTGGTAGAGCATGTGACTCTTGATCTCAGGGTTGAATGCTCAAGTGCCACATTGGATACAGAGATAACTTAAAAATAAAATTTAAAAAAATGTTTTTATGTCTTTATTATTTTATTTTGAGAGACAGAGACAGAGAGCGAGCAGGGGAGGGGCAGAGAGAGAGGGAGACACAGAATCTGAAGCAGGCTCCAGGCTCAAAGCTGTCAGCACAGAGCCCAATGTGGGACTTGAACCCACGGACTGTGAAATCATGACCTGAGCTGAAGTCAGTCGCTTAACCACCTGAGCCACCCACCCTCCCTAAAAATAAAAAATTTTAAATAAATAAATAATAAATAACATATTGAAGACACTTTCCCAAAGAAGACAAACAGATGGACAATGGGTACATGAAGAGATGATCAACATAACTAATGATCAGGGAAATGCAAATCAAAATCACAATGAAGTATCACCTCACATCTGTCAGAATGGCTAAAATAAGAAAGACAAACAAGTGTTGACAAGAATGTGGAGAAAAGGGAACTCTAGAGTACTGTTGGTGCGAATGTAAATTGGTGCAGCCACTATGGAAAACAGTATGGAGGTTCTTCAAAATATTGAAGGTAGCGCTACCATAAGATCCACCAATTACACTTCTGAATATTTATCCAAAAAAAAAAAAAGCGAAAACAGTAACTCAAAAAGATATCTGCACCTTCATTCTCATTGCAGCATTATTTACAATAGTCAAAACATGGAAGCAGTCTAAGTGTCCATCGATAGATGAATGGAAAAAGAAAATGTTACGTGTGCGTGTGTGTGTGTGTGTGTGTGTGTGTGTGGTATGCACACAAAGGAATATTACTTAGCCATAAAAAGAATGAAATCTTGCCATTTCCTGTTGACATGGATGGATGTTGAGTGCATTAGAGTAAGTAAAATAGGTTAGATAAGAAAGATAAATACTGTATGATTTCACTTATATGTAGAATCTAAAATCGGAACAAAACAAAACCAAGCTCATGAACATAGAGAGTAGACTAGTGGTTGCCCATGGCATGGATAGGCAAAATGGGTGAAGGGAATCAAAAAGTGCAATTTCCAGTTATAAAATAAGTAAGTCATGGGAATGAAATATACAGTAGGATGACTCCAGTTAATAAACCCTGTTTTTTGTTAAGTTTATTTATTTTTGAGAGAGAGAAAGGCAGTGAAACAGTGAGAGGAGGAGAGAGAGGTAGAGAGAGAGAATCCCAAGCAGGTTCTGTAGTAACTCTTGAGCCTACTTTGCGGCTCAAACTCACCAACCATGAGATCATGACCTGAGCCAGAACCAAGAGTGGGATGCTTAACCAACTGAGCCACCCAGTTAATAACACCTTACTGCATATTTGAAAGTAGTTAGGAGAGTAGATCTTGAAAGTTCTCATCACAAGAAAAACACATTTTGTAACTCTGTATGGTGACAGGTGATGATTTTGCAAAAACAGGTGTTAACTGGACTTACTGTGATGATTTTACAATATATATAAATATCAAATCATTACATTGTACCCCTGAAACTAATATAATGTTCTGTCAAGTATGCCTCAATGTAAAAAACGTATTAGAAACAATGATCCATGTCTGTTGTGTAATTAGGAAAATTAAAAATATAGTACCAGAACCCTTCTGGCATAGAGACCTGTGATCAAAGATAAGTAATTTAAGTATCTTTCTGCCACTTCTTTAAGGAAAGAAAATGTATTCATTTATTAATGTTGAGAAATTATTTTAATACTGAAGTTAGAATCTATCGGCTGCAGTGAATCACATATACCTCCATTAAAAATTATAAAATTCATCCTGTAAATTTTCTTCTGTCATTTTATTTTAAGATATAAAAGTGAACCACTCACAGAGTATTTAATAACAGATATGTGCTTGAATATGCATAGACTATATCTGGATATATATATATATTGAATTTTGAGGTAGATGTATTATCTATTTAATAAATAGTTATTTTTATTAGTAGGAGTCAAATTGTCATGTATTATAACCTTCTCTACATTAGTTAATACTAATTGGTTACAGGGGCACCTGGTGGTTCAGTCATTTAAGCGGCTAGCTTCAGCTCAGGTCATGATCTTGCAGTTCATGAGTTCGAGCCCAGCATCGGGCTCTGTGCTGACAGCTCAGAGCCTGGAGCCTGTTTCAGATTCTGTGTCTCCTTCTTTCTCTGCCCTTCTCCTGCTCATGCTCTGTCTCTCTTTCAAAAATAAATAAACACTAAAAATTTTTTAATAAATTAAAAAAATACTAATTGGTTACAGAAGACTCAACTAAAAATACAGTGCAACAAAGAAAAGAAACCTCACTGCCTTATAATGCCAGTTCTCATGTTCTCTTGGACAGTGTTATTTTCTATTTCCCATGCAGAAATCAAATTTACTCACAGTGATAATAAGGCAAATATAAGTTAAAACAATGAGATGCTCAGCTGGTACAGTATATAACACTTGATCTCAGGGTTGTGAGTTTGAGCCCCCATGCTGGGTGTAGAGATTACTTAAAAAAATAAATATGTATTTTATCTATTTATTTTATTTTATTTTATTTTAGGGAGGGAGTGCATGAGCAGGAGAGTAGCAGAGGGAGGAGAGAGAAAGAATCTTAAGCAGGCTCCATGCCCAGCACAGAGCCTAATGCAGGGCTCAATCTCACGACTGTGAGATCATGACCTAAGCTGAAATCAAGAGTTGAATACTTAACTAACTGAGCCACCCAGGCACCCCAAAATGCCATTTCAAAACAAAACAAATGAGATGCCATTTTCCTACTATGTGCTGAGTTACAGAGTTACTGCTGCCAGGAGCACAGGTCAGGGTGGGATTTGAAGGCAGTTAGAGAAGACCACACATCAGTTAATACTTGAATAGTTGTGAAAAAGAATTTAAGAATTAGTCACACAGAAAAGTGGTGGTAAAGACCTCCAGGAAGAGGCTACCACGTGGACAAATGCAAGAGTATGGGGGGCATGGCACTTTGGGGACTCTGAGAGGGTATGTGGCTGAGCATACAAGGGAGTGAAGAAATCGCAGGAGATTTTATAGATGAGACTAGAGTCACTTCTCAGAGACCTTGAATGCTTTTTAAATACTATGACCCAATGAAGAAAGCTAGACCTTCTAAGAAGAATAACTGATTCCTGGGCAGGGGCAGGGAAAGGACAAGTTAAACATTGAAAATCTTGTGCCAGAAAGTAAGAAAGCACTAAGCAATTGATGGGGACATGTCAAAATGACACAGAAGTTAATATGAAGTGCTACCCACTAGTCAAATCTGGGACAATTTGAGCATCAAAAACCATAATGACACTAAGGGATTATAATCCATTATAGAAAACTATAAGTAAATAATCCATAATCCATTCATCCATCCATCCATCCACCCACCTACATGCATGCATGCATAAATACATGCAGACATACATATACAGTAGAGAAAAGCAAGCTCTTCTTTCTATAGAAAGCCAATTAATAAATGTAGAACATAATTAGAAAGTCACTAGTTTTTGTACCAGTATAGTAACAACTGATTCAGAATCATCAATGTGTACTAAATCACTGGGTGGGAGTTTGTGGTCTTAAACTATCTCCCCACAAATTATTAATTACAAAGGGAAGAGTTATACCCTTACAGTGGGAAAAATTGGCAGGTAACACCTTAATGAACCCAGTCATCAAAGTTCATTAATTATCCAGAATAAGGCAAACTGTCATCCTGGGCCTCTTTACCAGACACATCAAGGATGCACCATCACAGCAGAAAATTCCTGCAAAAGTACACATCTTGATCCTAATTCTTAGGAAAAGTATTGCTTTCTGGATCATGGAAAAACAATGCTACACAGGACATTATTAGGACAATTGGTGAACAGTGAAGATGAACTAAATATTTGATAATTGTTACGGAATGTTAAGTTTCCTGAATTTGACAATGACATTATGGTTATGTAGGAAAATGTTTTTGTTTTAGGAGATAGAGGTCATGATGCCTGTAACATTTTCTTAGGTAGTTCCCCCTAGATTAACTTACAGGTTTGACATTTTCAAACTAAAATACAATAATCATAAAGATGACTCTTATATAAATGTGTAGGATGGTCCAGAAGATAAATTCAAGACTCTCTAAATGGGGCAGGGAGCTGTCAGAACACTTTAATTGATAAAATATGATTAAATTGCCATTTTCAAAGTTTACTATGGAGGAGGGTAGAGCATGGTCCAGGAAATGGACATGCTGACCAAAGGACAAGTTTGATCTGCAAACTCTTCACTTGGATTTTCTAAATACATTTTAATGCTATTTTGGCAGTTAGATTTAAGTCAGAAACATGTTTTATTTGATATATTTGGTAGTGCATAAGCTAAAAAATTAAGCTAATACATTAAATGTGAAAACATAATTGCTTTTCTTTTCTGAAATATTAAATGCCAATTCACTTTTATGGGCAATTTCTAGAAGCTGACTGCCTATGTTATGGGTAATTTCAGCGGTTTTTGTCTTTTGCAAAGCCCCTAACTTTGGATAAAGCAATTCACTGCTCACGTAAATCTGCATTTAAAAATGAAATGAATGGAGAATCCAACTTAAACTCTTGATTTGTGCTCTGGTATCACTGAAGAGGGAAAAACTGATAGTGAAAAACTCCTACCATATAAGAGTTAAAAACTATAGATCTGTGGGGGTCACCTGGGTGTCTGACTCCTGATTTCAGCTCAGGTCATGATCTCACAGTTCGTGAGTTTGAGTCCTGTGTCAGGCTCTGCACTGACAGTGCAAAGTCGCCTTGGGATTTTCCCTCTGTCCCTCCACTACTTGTGCGTGCTCTCTGTCTCTCAAAATAAACTTAAAACAAACAAACACCAAAAAAAAAAAAAAACCCCAAACTTATAGATCTATGTATTTACTCTTTTCTGCCCTCCCTACTCCTATGGAAAACAGTGGGTGAAAGGGAGAACCAAGACTAGGCTAGGACCTTCTCATAGACAGGAAAATTTGTAGCAAAAAGACAGAAAAATCACCCAATATATTGGAACTGGTAGCTAGTTCTCTTCCAAAGTCATTGCAGGGAATATTCTCCCAGCCACAACAGGAGATAAAGAATAAATTGCTTCTACACTTTTACAGCTACAGAAGTGACTTGAAATTGATGCCTTTAATTTACTTCTAACTGTGTGGATAAGGGCAGAGTCAGACAAAGGATGTCTTTCTTGTCCTGCGACAATGGGAAAGACAAATGTGTGTAGTGAAGGTGGCTCTTAGCTGTTTCACATTACCTGATTATCTCTGCTGATTCCTACCTGAAGCACGGTCTGTCCTACCACTACCAAGTTCCCCTGGGAGGAGGCCTGGTGGGGTGCAGCCAGGAGCAAGGGCCAAACTCAGGGAAAGCCTGGGTCTGTGAATTTTGTATCCCAGTTAAGTCTGAGGAAGAGGACTAGGACCTGAGCCAGCAGAGCAGATCCCATTCAGTTATACTGGGTGAGAGGGAAGGTTCAGAAGCTGAGGTATGGTGCCAAAGGGATGTCAGAGGTGAGATGGAGAGCAGCAAGCAGGGGTAAGGGAAGGGTGGCAGATGGATTGGAATGGTGAGGGGGATGATCTGCACACAGGCTTGATACAGGGAATCATGCTTATGATTGCATGGATGGTATTTCTATAAGGATCATTGATTCTGTATCTTGTTTTGAGTGGTGGTTACATAGGGGAATATAATTTTGAAACTCACTGAAATAACATCCAGATCTTTGCTTCTATGGTATGTTTATTATGTCTCAATTTTTAAAAAGCCCATTGGAAATAAATACAGCAGGAAATTACTGTAGCTGAAATCACAATCTTATGGTGCCCCCAGAGCTTACTGTGAACATAAGATTAATAAATCCTCATAAGAGCCTCCTTTACATTTATAAAAATGAGGTGATGAGAGACTGCACTGCCCAAAACTCAAGACTAAAATAAAGAAAAGAGTTTAATTTCAAAGTTCTGCTGGGCCTTGGTGGAAATGAAAATGTCCCAGATGTAGTGGATTCTGCTTTGGTCAGACAGTAATAGGTATAATTTCTTTTGCCCCAGTAGACCTCTGGGCCTTGTAAGAAGCCAGGAGGAGGAACTGAAATTAGTCTGGACAGTAATTTAATATACTATCTCCCTTGTGAACAAAGGAAGCTGAGAAATCTATGTTTAATGAAAAAAAGTTTGCATTCCTATGGATTAGGTTGTACCTTCTCCCAGTAATAGTAGTAAAATAGAGGAACAATACACAAAATCATGCTCATAATAAATGTATCATGGTTTACTCACTTCAAGGACTTAAATAAATTCAAAGATATATATAAATATATTTAAGTTTTAATTTATGTAAGTAATCTCTACACCCCATATGAGACTTGAACTCATGACTCTGAGATAAAGAGTTAAACACTTTTCCCACTGAGCCAGACTTTTTTTCTTACACCTTTTCCTTTAATTACAGAAAATCAGTATCCTAAGAAATTCCTGTTTAAAAATTCAGTATTTAAACATCAATTTTCTTCAAGTTAATCTAGAAATTGAATACTATCCCAGACAAAATCACAGAGAGAATTTTAAAATATGTAAGAATATAGGGGTAAATGGCTCGTTCAGTCAGTAGAGCATGGTAAAAATTACTTAAAAATGAAATCTTTAAAATATAGAGAATATAGAGAAAAAATTGACTTTGATTATGAAAAACTTCAAACATAAAAAAGTAGAAAGACAATAAAAAAGAAATAATCATTACTTGGATTCAACAAGTCTTAATACTCTGCCATAGATGTTTCATGGGTAGATAGATAGGTAAATGGACAGGTAGAATGAGATAAAGAGTACATACTTACTGAACCATTTTACTTTATTTTAAAAATTATTTATTTTGAGAGTGAGAGAGAGAGCGCGAGTGTGCACACAAGTGGGGGGTTGGGGAGGGAGAGAGAATCCCGAGGAGATGCTGTGCAATAAGCACACAGTCCGATGCAGGGCGTGACCGAATGAACCACAAGATCATGACCTGAGTCGAAATCAAGAGTGGGATGCTCAGATGGCTGAGCCACCCACGTGCCCCCTTATTGGACCATTTAAAAGTGTTAAACTCAAATACTTTATCCATAAATTCTTCAGTTATCAGTTGACTTGGGCTGCTATTAACAAAGTATTGAAGATTGGGTGGTTTTTTGTTTTGTTTTTAAAGATTTTATTTTTAAGTAATCTCTATATCCAACATGGGGCTGAAACTTACAACCCTGAGAATAAGAGTCACATGCTCTACTGACTGAGACTGCCAGGCACCCCAAGACTGGGTGGTTTCTCACCATTCTGGAGCCTGGAAAGTCTGAGATCAAGGTGCTGGCTGCTTTGGTTTCTTGTGAGGACTGTTTCCTGGCTTGCAGATGGCCACCTTCTAGCTGTGTCCTCATGGTGCACAGGGAGCTCTCTTTTTCTTTTCTACTTCTTATATGAGTGATGATCAAAATATGATTATCAAAATATGTAGGCTGCACCCTCTTGACCTCATCTAAACCTAATCACCTCCCAAAGGCCCCATCCCCAAAGACCATCACATTGGAGGTTAGGGCTTCAACCTATGAATTGGGCTGGGAAGCTGCGGGGCACAATTCAGTCCATAGTAGTAGACCATTCTTCTACATTATTGCATTATTATCATACCCCAAACATTTAACAATATTTCTTTAATATCAGCTAATGCCCAGTCCATATTCAAATATCACCAGTTGTCCTAAATGAGCCATTTATAGCTGGTTTGTTCAGACCAGAGACTATGTCTTAAGGTTCTTTTCATTTACCACAGCTCTCCTCATCCACTTGACCTCAGTTTTTTTTCCCATGACATTTACTTATTTAAGAGACAGACTTTGTTGGAAGTCTCACATTAGAGTGTTTTCTTAGAAGTCATTTAATTTGTTCCTCCTAATCCCTAAATGTCCTGTAAACTGAAATCTGATCTCATGACTTGATTGGATTCAGAGTAATTATTTTTGGTTCTACTATTTTATTGCTGATGCTGTGTTCATCAAGAAGCACACAATTTCAGGGCGCCTGGTTGGCTCAGTTGGTTAAGTATCCAACTCTAGGTTTTGGCTCAGGTCATGATCTCAGCAATGACAGCACAGAGCCTTCTTGAGATTTTTCTCTCTCCTTCTCTTTGTGCTGCTCCCACTCTCTCTCGTGTGTGCACCTATGCGCACACATGTGTGCTCTCTCAGATTAAAAAACAAAAAGAAGACTAGAATCAGGCTATAGTATTTAAAGGAACTGTCCATATTTATGGGTAGCATTTCAAATTAATGGGGAAAAGATGGGTCTATGTGATAAAAAGTATTGGGAAAGAATAGATCCCTACTTTATCATATGTTGTCCAAATAAATTTCAGGTGGATTAAAGAACTAAAAATAATAATATCTCTAAAAGAAAAAGAAAATAAAGAATACTTTTAAAACATTGGGACACAAAAAATTAAGGCACAACACTTAGAAACCTTAAAAAAGGACTAGCAAGGGGCACCTGACTGGTTCAGTGGAGCATGTAACTCTTGATCTTGGGGTCATGAGTTCAAGCCCCATGTTAGTGGAGAGATTACTTAAAAATATTTTTAAAAAAGGACTGGTAAAATTGATCAGACATTAAAACACATAAAACTGTGCAGCAACATGAATAGAGCAATATAACAAAGATTAGGTAACATCAACAAAGGCTGAAGAGCTGATATCCATCATATATAAACAACTCTCAACAATCTAAAAGAAAATGAAAACAAATGGAGAAATGAGCAAATGACATGAATAAGAAATTCTTAGAAAATATACTGACCACTTTATAATATGCTCAGCTTGAGGCGTCTGGGTGGCTCAGTCAGTTGAGCATCTGACTTTGGCTCAGGTCATGATCTCGCAGATCGTGGGTTCGAGCCCTGCATTGGGCTCTGTACTGACAGCTCAGAGCCTGGAGCCTGCTTTCAATTCTGTGTGTCCCTCTCTCTCTGCCCCTGCCCTGCTCATGATCTGTCTCTCTCTGTCTCTCAAAAAATAAATAAATGTTAAAAAAAAGACATGTATGCTATCTTTAAATTTTTTTTTAATGTTTTACTTATTTTTGATACAGAGAGAGACAGAGCATGAGAGGGGGAGGGTCAGAGAGAGAAGGAGACAAAGAACTGGAAGCAGGCTCCAGGCTCTGAGCTAGCTGTTAGCACAGAGCCTGATGCGGGGCTCGAACCCACAAATGTGAGATCTGACCTGAGCTGAAGTCGGAGGCTTAACCTACTGAGCCACCCAGGCGCCCGTATGCTATCTTAAGTGTACATCTTATAAAAAAATATGCTCAGCTTTACTAGTGATGAGGGAAATGCAGTGAAAACTACAGTAAGCTATTACTTTTTATTCTCAAACTTAAAAATATTGGTTATATCTAGTGATCTCAAGGTGTGCAGAAACAAGTACTCTAAAATATTATTGGTGTCTCTCAAAATTTAAAAAGTGGATACTCTTTGATTCAGCAATTCTACCTTCTGTGGATATACATATGTTAGGATATTCAATGTAACACTGTTTGTAATAGTGTCGCCCACCACAACCTAAGTGTCCATCCATAGGAAAATAAATTATGGAAAACATACAAGGGAAATATATGGAGCCATTAGAGAGAATGGAGTTGGCTATAAGGACAGGAAAATGTTCAGGATGCAGTGTTAAGTAAAAAAGAAAAAAAACCAGTTCATAGAACAATTGCACACTATGAAACAATTTATTTTAAAAATCTTCTAAATCTAAGTACAGACTATAGGTGGTTATATATGAGGGTAGGATTGGGGTATAAGGGTGGAGGATAATTATATATATATAAATATGTATGTATTTCTGCTTTTTATTTACATTTTTTAAAAATACAATCACACATTCATGCATTATTTGGTCACTCGGGATAAAAACAAAGAAAAAGAAAAATACGTCAAGAATCTTTGAGGTAAAAAGACCCTATAACAAAGTAAGACCCAGAATTTAGAAGCTACTAATGAGGATGAGCATGTATATTCATTTCATCCTGGGAGAAACGTTTAGCCAAGGAGAGAATATATGTGCTAATCTTCATGCATTCTTTTCCATTTCTCTCAGACTACTAAATTCTACTCTACTGGTACACTAAACATCTGACAGTGTGTCAAATGCATGCTAGCATTTTTCAAAAGGTAAAGTGAGAGAGATCTGGGTGCTGCTCAGTTAGTGCCCTAGGCACAGGCCTAGTCTTTGGGGTGAAAACATCCTCAGTCATTCTCTGATCTCAAGACTCAGTATAGCCAGAATTCTCACCATTCTCTAGTCTCTTCCGCCCCAGCATGCCATTATTATTATTGTTGTCATTGTTGTTATTGTCTTGTATGGGAAGAAGTATATATAACCAACCAACCAGACAAACAAATCCCAAATTAACATCAGGAATATTGTTTTAAAAATCTTAATGGTAGCATGTGGTTTGAGGTTCCCAAATTTAATCAAAATTTATGGCATTTACACAACTTTCCAGGTTATCTCAAAACATACCTACAAGGTAAGATCCCTCCAAACTCTGTCCTCAACCTGTGAAGAATGGTGTTGGCCCCAAGAAAGAGCCCTGGGTTTTCAAATCAAACTCACTGCAGAATCTGGGAAAAATGCCTTGCCTGGTCAAATGAGGGATTCCATACCTACAAAATAAAAACAATAATATCAACAAAATAAAAACAAAAATATCTAACAGGGCATCTAAGCCCCTTGTACTGCGTCCAACATGTGATAGTAGCTTACTAAATATTCATTTTTCTCCCCTTTTTACAATTCTAAGAGATTTTCAGTCTCAGGGTCAAAAATGTGGGAGATTTTATCCAATGAAATAAAATCAACTCTTTTTTTTCTTTTTAAAGATTTTATTTTAGGGGCACCTGAGTACCTCAACTGGTTAAGCATCTGACTCTTAGTTTCAGCTCAGGTCATGATCTCAAGGTTCATGGGATCAGAGTCTGTTTGGGATTCTCTCTCTCTCCCTCTCTGCTCCTCCCATGCTCATGGTCTCTCAAAAATAAAATAAATTTAAAAAATTATTTTATTTTTAAAATTTTACTTATGTATTTTTAAATTTTTATTTTTAAGTGATCTCTTAGGCACCCAACACAGGGATCGGATTTACAAACCCAAGATGAAGAATCGAACTCTCTATGGACTCAGCCAGCCAGGTGCCCCCTAACCAGCTCTTTTTAAATAAATATATATATATATATATTTAAAAAAAATGTTTATTTATTGAGGAAGAGAAAGAGCATGGGCGGGGGAGGGCAGAGAGAGAAAGGGAGACACAGAATCCAAAGCAGGCTTCAGGTTCTGAGCGGTCAGCCCAGAGCCCAAGGCAGGGCTTGAATTCACAAACTGCAAGATCATGACCTGAGCTGAAGTTGGAAACTTAACCAACTGAGCCACCCAGGTGCCCTATAACCAGCTCTTTTTAAATATGCTAGTGAAGATTTCAGTGTGTGTCTATTTTCCCATATACCTGCCACCTAAACTCTTTAGCTTTATGGAAATTTGACCTTAAACAAAATTACTTATCTTCACATAATTTAAGCTGTAATTCACTTATCATTTGAAATTGAAACTTACTGTCATTTGAAAAAAGTGTTTTTTTAAGATTTTACTTTTAGTGGTGCCTAGGTGGCTCAGTCATTGAGGGACTGACTCTTGGTTTTGGCTTGGGTCACAATTCACAGTTTGTGGGATTGAGCCCTGCCCTGGGCTGACGGTGCGGAGCCTACTTCTGATTCTCTCTCTCCCTCTCTGCACCTCCCTTGCTTTCTCTCTCTCTCAAAATAAATAAATATTTTTTTAAAAAGATTTTTTTAAGTACTCTACAGCCAATATCTATCTCCAGCTTACAACTCTGTCACAGGCTCTAGAGACTGAGATAGCCAAATCTACTATCCTTTGAAATTGTAATATAAAATATCTATGGACCAGTTTCTACTAATTTTAGGGGAAGATTACAAATTTTCAGAGTATGACCTAACTAAAGTATACATCTAATAAAATCTTCCATAATTGTAGTCTTTTCAGGGTGATTCTACCTAGGAGAAAGGAATATTTTAGAGAACCTCTTCCCTAGCTTTTTTTGCTTTTCACAGTGCTGCCTATAATGCTGAAGATTATAACCAGATGCATCTGTTTTCTAAGCTCAGGTCAAGAAAAGACAAGTAGAATCCTGAAGAATGTTTAGGTATTCACTCCAGCCCTGCACTGTCAGTCACTTTCGTGGGTTCCCATGTCCTCACTGTGAAATGGCAGCTTTGGATTAAATATTGTCTAATGTGCTTTCAAGCTCTAAAATTTTATGATCAATGGCCAAACAGTGAACAATAAACTAACCAATCAACCAAACAAACTCAACTGTATTCCTTATGGCCAATTTCTTAGAGTTTAGAGATTAGCTTATTGAATGTCAGAAAGAGTCAAATTGCTCAAGAGAAGTGCAACACACAAAAAACAAATATCGTAAGAAAGAGCACTTTTCTGTCACTACCTAAACATGACCTAATACCAAAACATAAATAGGGTTTAAAATTTCCATGGGTAGGAACACCTGGGGGGCTCAGTTGGTTAAGTGACAGACTTTGGCTCAGGTCAGGAACTTGAGTTTGGGGCGTTTGAGCTTTGCATTGGGCACTGTGCAGAGAGCGCAAAGCCTGGAGCCTGCTTTGGATTCTGTATCCCCCTTTCTCACTGTCCCTACCCCACTTGTGGTCTGTCTCTCTCTCAAAAATAAATAAACATTAAAAAAAATAAAAATAGAATTTCAATGTTCGTGCTTAGTGTATGAACTTCCTATTCCCAAGAATGTGAGACATTTCTGCAAATTTACCAACTGTAATTATATACTTTCTCTTAACAATGTTATAGTAACAAAAGCATAAAATTCTGTGTTTCAAAAATGTGGAAATGCTTAAACAGTATAATTATCTGTACTTACTATATTTTCCCCTCATTTATTAGAATCATATGCATTTTGTTAGAATTTCCAGTCTAAACACTAAATTTGAAGGTGAAAGAAAATGTGAACTTCCTGGCACTTCAGTCTTAGTTTGACATTTAGATAAGTCACCTCAAATAAATACAATGTCATGGGGTATTTGAATTTCTTTAATTCTAGGGAGCCAAGAAGAAAACTCCCATGTAATATCTATCTATTCAAAACAAGACCCACTTGGATGTTAACTAGACTTGCTGTGGTGGTTATTTTGCAATATATACAAATATCAAATCCTTATGTTGTACACCTGAAACTAATATAACGGTATATGTCAATTATACCTCAATAAACAAAACAAAAGACTCACTCTTGCAAAATCTCAGCTAATTTAGAAGAGGTGGCCTTTCCACTACTTTCCTAAGGCCAGTAAAAAGCCTCCTTTTTCCAGTCAGAGGACCTGGGAGGATAGGTCTCTGCTTAACAGTGGACTCATTTGCATAGCATTCTAGAAACTTCCAAGTCTTTTGCTTCATAGCTGCTCCTGCAGACAAACAGGTAGACCATTTTTAATTTAAGGCCTTCACTGAGTTCCTTTGGGGAAACAGGGAAGGAAAGAACTTGATTACTAAGCTTCTGGCCTAAGTAGCTGATCTGTAGTTCCAGACTGTTCAGCTGAGTCAGTGATGCAGAACCGTCTTTCCCCAGCCCCGTTTCCTCCTTAATTAGCAGTGCTAAAGGGTAAAGGCCTTCAACAATAGAAGTCAAATAGCCCCTCTGGGAGGTACTCCATCAAATTTGCATTTCTGAGAGGCTTGCAGGGGGATTGACTAAAATTCCTCATCCTCTCCTAGAGGCTGGCAGTTATTGCTGAACTGCAGGATAAAACGTTAAAATGCTTGTGAAAAATTAAGAGTAGATTGCGAGACGTAAAATTTTGGGCTATGAAATCTAAAGTGTGCCTTCCAATCTATTTACCTCTTTAGACGCTACCATGGAAATTTGCTTAAAGTCTCCCCAAAATGACAGTTTCGTTTTTCAGAAGTGTCAGGCATTATTTTAACCCAGAAGAAAAAGAGATAGGACTCCAGTTTGCAAAATTCAAGTTCGAGGATTAAATCTGCCACTTGCTTCATTCAATACTCCAACAATTGGATCTGTCAACACCTTATGTAAGAAAAACTCAACAACTGTGTATAAAATTACTCAGTTAAATGCGGGTGCTGGACTCCAAGAAAATCAACTACAAGGCAAACCCTACGGTATATCTTGTTTCCACGGGTTATCGCCTCCTTGAGAAAAGCCCTAGTCTTTTTGAATACTGGGCACAACATACGTCGATAAAGAGTATGGGTGATTTAAATAGTTCTTAAGTTGTGAAACCAACTTTTCCTTAAGTCTATTGAGCGGCGGACAATTTAATCAGTCCACACTCTTTTCCCAAACCAGCAGCCGTGGCAAGAGTCCCTTTCACTTGGCGCGATTACAAGGAAAACCCAGGAATACTTAATATACATGCCAAAGAATTGGCATTAAATTACCAGGGTGGGGCTGTGTAAAGCTTTGGTGACTCATTAAAGGAAGTTGGGACCTGAGGTCTTGGCACTGGAAGAACACAGAAGAAACAAAAGTTGGGAGTAGGCGGAGGGTCGCGAGCACACTTTTATTTTTGATTGGCGGAACCACTCAGACTTTTCTTTATGGCGTCACCGGGTACCTGCCTGTAGAAAGGCCAAGTCTGCGTGACGTCACGCACCACTGACCAATGAAAAGCCCCAGTCTGCGGGTCCCGAGGAGGGTTGTGGGCCCTTTTTTTGTGAATGAAGCTCCACGGAACAGCCCTCCTGGGGTCCCCGGGAGCCGCTGCTCGCTGGGCTCCCAAGCCTCGGCAGCACCGTCCTCGGCCGCGGTGGGCGCGCGCGGTTACCCCGGGCAGCCCCAGCCGGCG
>NC_043712.1:61545633-61583305 GCF_006229205.1 Suricata suricatta
GCGAGCGGGCGCTCGGGGCCATGGTTGTGGCCCCCTGACGGGCCGCGGCCGCCTCCATGAAGCGGAAGAGCGAGCGGCGGCCGAGCTGGGCCGCCGCGCCCCCCTGCTCGAGGCGTTGCTCGGCGTCCTCGCAGGGAGTGAAGAAGAGCCGCAGATCCACGTCGCAGGAACTGCACCGCCTGGACCAGCAGGACGACCTGTACCTGGACATCACCGGTGAGCCGGCGAGCGAGCGCGTGGCGGGGCGCCCCAGACACGCGGCGTCCCGCGCGGGGGTCCTAGCCCACCCACCCAGGCTATGGAGGCGCCTCCGGGGACCCGACTGACACGCCTCCACCCCCACTCTCATTAAAGCCCCGCTGGCCACACCCCCTTCAGCAGCCGGGCTCCCTGGGAGCGCCCCCCTATCCCGACTTTCTATCTGCGTGTGTTGCGAGCTGTAACTTTATCCGTTTTGCACTCCTACCCAGCGAGACGGGCCGAGGGTCACCTTTCTAAATTGCTGGCGTCAGCTCGGCGCCTCGGGCTTTTTCTAAGTTCGGGTTGATCGCGCCTCCCGGGGCTGCAAGCTCGGTTGGCCCTCACAGGATTCTGAACCTCTGAATCACCCCAGAGGATTCCCCGAGCGCGCGGAACGCACCGGCACGGGAGCAGCTACCCTGTTTGTTTGGCGTTCGCCCAACCTCGACTGCTCTGGAGGAAATGGAGTCCCGCCTCGTGCGGCGTTCCCACGTCCGCGCGCGGGTCCGCACGGCCGGCTCCCCCTCCCCGGCGCGCACGCGAGCACACCCAGCCTCCTGGGGCTAGCTTCACTCGCGTGCCTCCACTAGCCGTGTGTCAGGTTGAAGGCTTGGGAGCCGCTCTGCGAGTCGTCACTTTTGAGAAATCGCAGCCAGCCAGAGCAGGTAGAGAAGCAGCCCTTTGATAGCTGTTTTATTACTGGTGCTGATTCTAAAATTTTTGAAGACTAACATCCAATTTGGCAGCTATTGGGTTTGCCAGGATTGACACTAAAGCCTGTGAAGGCATCAGATGTGATGATGTATGTCGAAACGCTTTGTAAACCCGTAGCTGTCTACAATTTTGAGGGAATTTGCAGTCTGTTTTCTGTGGCGCGAAATGTGTAAGGTTTGGCATGCGGGATTTTTTTTTTTTTTAAACGGTTTCCCGCCCTGAGTCTTTGATAAACCAGGTGAACTGGACTGGTCAGAATATTAATTTAGAAAGTGTTCAGACAAACATAAATTTAGTAGAATTGATTTCTAGATTGATGGACAGTTGTAAACTGAAGGTCCGTTTTAAACAGAGCTGCGAGTACAGGGGAAGGTTTCTTGGCGCTGGGTGGATGGCCCTTGGGAACCCTGGCGAGAGGATCAAGGGGTCTCCTTAAGGCGCCTTAAGGCAGGGCTGGCACCTGCCCTGATCCACCGTAGCATGTGGCGCCGTTGGAAGTGAAGCCTGCTTGCTGAGGCTGAGACCCAGTGCCACCTGGTTGTGCACTCCTGGGGAGATAGCCCCACTGAGGAGGGCTCGGGTGGGGGACGACACCACACATTCCTTTTGTCTTTGTTATTTATACCTGTTCAAAGGAACTTTGCTTAATAGCATTTAATTTTAGGGCACATAACGCACTCTTTTTTCTGAAGGTGCTCAGGGGTTTCTTTCTAGTGAAAACTTGGTTGCAGCCACCAGCTGTTGTTCTCCAGAGGCAACGGCAGTTCCTAGTTTCCTATGCATCCTTCCAGATTCTCTATCAGACACAAGCGTGATACATGTTGTTTTGCACAGTTTTTTCTTTTTAGCATTATTTCTTAACAGAACGATTGTTCTGTACATGCAGACCTGCTGCATTTGATTTAATTACCGCTTAGGCCAAAGTAGACCTAGTTTAAAAAAATAAAACCATAAAGTATATGTAGATTTAAATATATGTATCTTTAAAGATTTTATTTATTTTTTTAAAGTAATCTCTACACCACATGTAGAACTGGAACTCACAACCCCCAGTTCAAGAGTCATGTACTCTATCCTCTGAACCAGTCAGGTGCCCCTGAATATATTTTGTTTAGACAGCTACAGCTTCTTATTGATGAATATTTAGGTTGTCTCCATCAAAAATAAGTTTTTGGCGGTAAAGTCTTTAGAGTAAATTGTATTCCTCCTTCATGGCTGGCTTTCCTGAGCACAACAATGATTTAACTTCAGAAAATACTGTCAAGCTAAATATTGAAGAAAGAGTTGGTGCAGAATGCTGTTATTTAGATTGCAATCCCAGATAATGGAAGGGTCTGGCTTCAGTGTAAGGGCAGTAACCGAGTCAGCTTTGCCTGGAATTTTTCCAGGCGTCCCTTAGTGACAGTCTTGGCTTCCTGGAAAAGTGATACTGAATCAGTCTGCTTCAGGGTGATGGGCAAGACAAATTAACTTTGGATGCAAGGTGCAGATTGGTTTACGTTGGGTGTGGAGGGAAGGCTTGAGCCTCATCCTTAGGAAGTGGCAACCTGGTCCTAACCTCCCCAACTTGTATTTTCCTCAGTCATTGTTTCCTTAACGTTTTCAAGTTGAATGTAACCAAAAGAGATATATAAATCTAGTTGGTCTCCCCAGTAATATTTTCTTTGCATTTTCTGTGCACATTTAAATTTCTACAAATTTTGCCATATCAGCAAGAACAGCCCTCTTTTTAATGGCTGTATGGTATTGTATGGGTGAACTGTGATTTATATAATGTAATGAATAATCAGTTTTTGGGGGGAAAGGGGGTTTCAGTCCCTGCAAATAGGTGTATGGTAGCATCAGTGTATATGTCTACCTATGTGTGTGACTATATCCTCAAAGTAGAGTAAATGTGAAGAGGCCAGGCCAAAATGGCTATTAGCTATTCATTGGTGGACTTTTTTGGCAATTATGAATAATGCTGCTTTGAACCTTAATGTACAGGATTTTGCATGGACATTTTCAGTTCCTTTGCATATATACACCTAGGAGTGGAATTGCTGGGTTGCATGGAAACACCATGTTTAACCTTTTGAGGAACTGCCAGAGTTTTTCCCAAAGCTGCTGTACTGCCAGCATTTCCCACCAGCAGTATACCAGTTTTTCCACATCCTTGCCAGCACTTGTTACAGGATTGTGAACATTCTTTCTCAGTGGGATTGGTTTGTAAAAATTCATGTACCTTATCACTTCTGCCCCCTCTACCCTTCAATACCTTTTTTTTTTACTTAATTGTTATTTTTTGCAACTTATTTTATCTGTTAAATCCAATTCCCATAGATTGCAGAATATTTTATGGTGGCATATACATTTAATATACGATACTTAATGCCTATTTTTGTTCTCTGTAGTCCTTTGTTATATGGTCACTATTTAATTACTTAATTAATTCTAGTGGCTAGTCAGCCTCTTGGCTACACTGGGCATTAACTAGGAGTAGACTGATGGTTTTATTTCCACACGGACCCCATCCACCTCTCGATGATCATTCACTCAGTTCTTGCCACGTGCAGTGATGTGGATTTTTACGTGAGCTGTATTCCTGTGCAGTTTCAGTGCATCATATTAAAAAAAAGATCATAAAAGCAGTGTAAACATGAAAGAGATATTGAGTAAAGGTATAATCAGAATACGTTGTTATCAGTTAAGGAAGCTGAGGAAGAAGGGAAGAGAGGAGGGTTTGTGGTTGGATTTGGAATTAGAATCTCTCAAGATGGGAAAAATACAAAAGGAAAAATGTTGAACATGGGTTTTTGATTTTCGGATGAACCTCCTAGCAGTCAGAGGTCTGAATCTTTTTGATCTCTAACATCTGACTAGTAAAAATAATTGTAAACTATTGGCTAAAAAAGATTCTTGGTGGTTTGTCTTAAAATAAATTTCGTTTTTAATGCCTGCCGTGATAGTCTACCTTTTTAAAAGTCTATCACTGTAAATAATTTTATTGGAGAAGCTCTAGTTGAGGTCAGGATTGTGATTTAAAAGCACCGATTAATGGTGTATCAGAAAGTCATCAAATTATAGACACAGCACTGCCTTTACCCAGCTTCTTTTCTTTTTTAGGATTTAAAAAATTCAGACTAGACATTATTGGACAGAGAAAATTTATTCATTAATTCAAGAATTGCTGAATGCTTACTATGTAAAATAGTCTTGCATATTCATTGTTTGCAATGATAGAAGTATATTTTTCTTGATAAAAAAAATAATGCTGTTACCTGGGGCACTGATTCAAAGAAGAGGTAAATTCATTTTTCTTAAAGACTTTGTAGTAGAATTGAAGCTCATCAGAGTAGGTAGTGTTCATTTTTTTCCTTATGACTTATTTCTATACTTTAAATTGTGCATGATCTAAATTTTTTTCTTGATTTATGTGCTTGTTTAAATGTTCAGCATCTTTACTTCTGATGGTGTCATACTAAGTTATCTGCTTTAAATCTAATTCCTTAGGCAGTTCAGCACCACACACAAAAACTTAACCCAGTTTCATTGTTACTGCTTCAATGGACAGAATGCTTGGGCATAGAGATGAAGGGAAAATGGAATACCTAGGTGACAGAGGCGGTACTATTGCCAGGAGTTGCCAGTCAGTGCAAACTGTAACTTCTTTAAATGGGAATGAATTTCCCTAGTTCCTGCTGGGGAGAGCTGGGATGGAACCACTTTGTAAATTTTTAGAACGGAAGGAAGATATTGGGTACGTAGCAATGACATATCTTGAAGTTTCTGAGATAGTCTCTGGGGATCTTTGAATTGTTTTGTTATTTGAAAGAATTTCAGGAGATCATCTTGAAATACCACAACTGTCCACTTTTCCCTCAGAAGCTAAGACCAGAGATAAGTAATTTTGGCCAAATTGATGCAGTCCTTTTGGGAAAGCCACACTACCTGCCTTTTATTCTTTCCAGCATATATAAGTATTTCAGCAGAGATTTACATAAACTTTTTGAACATGTACTATTTAGTTCTATGCTGCATAGGCTAGTAGGTGATGTCATAGTAGATGCTCCATGAGTAGTATCTGTAAAGTTGAATTTAGATAATTACCTCGTGAATTTGGAAATAGGAGCAAACTACATACACAATTCAGGTCCTCCAGGGCTCATGCTGTTTTCCAAATTGGCTGCCATCACAGCTCAGATTTTCTTGATATTTCATTCATTCAACCAAATATATAATGAATACCTACTCTGCCAGGCTTTTTTTTTCTCAAATGCTAAAAATAGGTCACTGCGGAAGATAATCCCTGCTCTCATGGAGTTTGTTTTCTGTGTTAATTGAGAAAATAAAACTTGGAGGGTCTGAGGAATAACAGAGGAGCCGTATCGTGATTGAAATTTTGGCAAAAGAACTTGGTTCACAGAGTTTTTGAGGAGCTGATTGTAGTGGTTAGGCATGAGGACACCAGGGAAAGCTAGTGTCTGCCCTCACAGACTGAACACAGCTGGATTATTAATAATGTTTTGGATCCTTTATTCTCTCATCTGTTTGAAACTAAAAAGTGCACAGTGTTGGGAGGATGAACTGAAGCAGATGCATGTGAAGTGTGTGGCTTAGGGCCTCCTTGACAGCCAGGGGCCCTAAAAGGTTTCTCGTATTAAAAGTGTGCCAGCATTGGGCCAGGAATACCAAGGGCAGACTGAGACAGTCATCATGGTTGGAAGGGTTTCAAGCTCAGGAGCAAACGTTTCCCCCCATACATTTGCATGCACTAAAGGTTCAGTGAATCAGCACAGTGAAAATGCAGTGTGTTCCTTTCTTTGCCTCTGAGAGTGATTTTCAGGGCAGGAGTGCTCCAGATGAGGCTGTCTCAGAGCAGTGGAGGAGATTGGCATTGTGTTGACAAGCTTTTCTGCCTTGGGAAAAAGGTTACGGTTTCTCTTTAAAGATTCCTTGTAAGAGGAAGAATAAACCAAAGCTGTTTCTTCCTTTTTGAGGCTATTGTTATTATTTTTATTACACTGAAGACTTTGTATATTGCTTTATATTAAATTGCAGCTAAGCTTATTGGGGAGTGTCTTTGTAAGATGAAAGGGCCTCATGGGAGAGCCTCAGGTAGGTTATAGAAAATAAAACAATTATATTAAATTCTTTACTGATAGAATATGAACTTTTCAGAGTGGTTAATTTAAAGCGTGAATGTGCTCTAGAACATTGTTCTTAAAGAGTATTTCACAGATCCAAAAGATTTGATCCTGGTGGCCTATATTACAGGCTGACAGGACTTGGTTGTTATTTTGAGTAAAACAAATTTGCTTTTCAGTGGACCTTTCCATGCTTAATTTGTGACATGGAGACCCGATTTCTTTGGAAGGGGTGGGAGACATAAATAAGAAATTCTATCTGCAAATCTTTTAACTATACTGGGATCAAAATAATTTTAGTAGCCAGCATTTATTTTCCTTTCCATCCTAGCTACAGAGTATTTTTAATCTGAGTAAGTCCTTTACTCAGGTCCTTCAAGTTACTTTTACATAATTATCTGTAAGTTGAATGAAAAGCACGGATAGACTGGTTTATCTGAACATTTCAAAAACCGTTCCTCACTTAGGACAGGCACCTTTATGAGAGAGGTAAGTAGGTGCAGGGGTTGTGGCAAAAAGTGGAGAGATTAATACAGAGATACAAACTGGTCGACAGGAGCTAACCAATCTTCAAATATTGTTTCTTTACATTATTTGGTATTAGCTTCTGAGGTTAGTCATTTAATTTCTAGAAGTGCGGATCTACCATATTAGACAGGGATTACCTTAGAAAACATTTTCCGAAACAAAATTGATTTTAATTTCCTAAATACGAGGATATTTAACTGGAATGTGTGCGTCTCATCTGGATTCTCTAGTTTATATGAAAGTTTTACGCCCTTCTCTCTCTTTCTCTTTTTTTCTATAGCTTTTCATGGATACTGCTCCAACAAAGGTATTCAGATCATTGACTCTACTTTGCAGTGCTTTCTGATGATTTTAAAACTGTAGATTTAACCTGTTAGTTGTCATTCTTGGTTCCGTCCCTTCCTTGTTTGCTTGTCTTAAATTTAGTGTTAGGTAGCAGATTCCAGTTTTCTGTAATTGTAGAGTATCCTACATATGTTTATGACTTAAGTTGAAATTTGTCTTTATATGAAAAGTTTTGTTGTTTCTGTGAATAGGTAATGCTAACATTAGCTTCTGTGATATTTTATTAGATTAATTATTAATGCTATGTTTTGGATAGTGGATATTTTTGGTAATACTAACCTTTTTCTGTTTTAATTGAATCTCACATTCGTAGACTTGCTGAAAGGATGCTTAGAATGAACAGCTATTCTTGATTTTTTTTCTTTTGCTAGGTAACTTAGTTCTTTCTAGGCCTTTCTTTGCTTAGTGGTCAGGCTTATATCTTATTTACTGTTTTTGGCAAAAAGGAAATCTCATGAAAATACCAACTTAAACTTTGGGAACGGGGAAGCTAAAGTATTCTGATTCCACTTCATTTTCAAGTTCCTCACATAAGACCAGTTATCAAAAGAACAAATCCGAGTGGCCCCATATGCATATATTTCCAATTAAAAAATTTTCTGCCTTTATTCTCTTGGTCTTTTATTCAGCTCCTTTAATTCTTAGTATCATTTACATTCTAGAGGAGCAGCTCTTTTAGAGTGCTTTATTCACCAGGCAGTTCAAAGATTGGGTCCCATTGTCTTTTGAGTCTGAAAAGCTGAGGAAGCCAGGCTGGGTAAATTCATTCTATTTGTGTAATATCACATACTGACTTCATTTCTCAGGTAGTTCACTTTCATAATATTAAAATTTGGTCGGCAGTATACTGTCTTCACAGAAGAAAAACATCTTGTTCCCACTGTCGATGGTGTTTATTGTTCCTTCAAGTTCTAATCTGAAAGTAAAATTACTTTCTTGGCACTGCAGTTTATGACATTGATCTTTTTATACCCAGTCCATAATGCTGTAATATCATTACAGATTCTGGATTCTGCAAAACCCTCCATTTTAGGACCATCTCAGCTGAATCATTCTCTGCATTTTGCTCATTTATACTCATTTATATGAATTGTGCTATGGAATTAATTAGTGTATCCATTTAACAAATATTTATTGAGCAACTACCTTGAATTGAACAAGGGATTGAGCCAAGTGTTACTGAGGAAGGGAGGAGGAGATGTGAAGATTTATAGCAACATCCCTGAATGGTTGAGAAGGCATAGACTTTTAAGTCATCATCTCAGTGAAGACAGGTAATGAAGGAATCCGTCATTATGTGGTTTTGTTCTCTTCATTACACAGTGTCAGTTTGAGAGAATTTTGTGTTGAAAATGTCACGCCATAATTCCTACACAAAGTGAATTATTTTTTCCAGTGTGGTGAAAATGATCTGTCTTATGGTATCTTTCTCGTTGGGGTGTGGGGGCATGGGTGTGGGTATAGGTGTGTGTTTTAAATTTTAAAGTGACAAGTGGAAAAAGCTTAATTTTGGTTCATAATCATATACATATATGAATACACTATATATATGATATTGTGTATATATAAATGGATATAGTTAATAATATACTGAAAACCCTGTTTCTATTAAAACACAGTCAAAGCAAAAGCTCTACATTCCAGTTAATTCTGTATCTCTAATTTGAATCTCAAGAGCACCTCAGATGATATAGTTTACAATGAGATGTCTTATTTATTTTTAAGAATACATTATTGGGGCGCCTGGGTGGCTCAGTTGGTTGAGCGGCCGGCTTCGGCTCAGGTCAGATCTCATGTTTGTGGGTTCGAGCCCCACGTCAGGCTCTGTGCACACAGCTAGCTCAGAGCCTGGAGCCTGCTTTAGATTCTGTGTCTCCCTCTCTCTCTGCCCCTCCCCCTCTCATGCTCTGTCTCTCTCTGTATCAAAAATAAATAAAACATTAAAAAATTAAAAAAAAAGAATACATTATTTATTGGTAAGAAGTAATTACAGAGCACCTTTTAAGTGGAGTATGGCTTCCTGTATCGAAGGCACTAAAGATGAAGATTGCCAAATATTTTAGGAACTAGATTTGGTGTGTATGACTTGTATTGAAAAGCATTCTGATTTTCACAGTCTTTTATAGGTGCTGAGGAAGAATGCTTTGACATGAATGTACAACAATTAACGTTATGGTTTTACATTTTGGGGAGCTATTCTCAGTCTGCTCTTGGAGTTTTTTATTGTAGTACTGTCATCAGATACTTGTTGGAAGCACCTTATACATGCAACTGAATCCTCTTAACATGCGTTTATTTCCTTTTTGACAATAAACTGTCAAAAAAGCTTAGAATTTAGCTAGCAAACAATTGAGGTTGGGATTTTAACTTCACTGTTAATATCTTCTAATTTTAAAAACTTTTTTTTAATGTTTTATTTTTGATACAGAGAGAGAGCATGAGAGGGGGAGGGGCAGAGAGAGAAGGAGACACAGAACTGGAAGCAGGCTCCAGGCTCGGAGCTGTCAGCACAGAGCCTGACGCAGGGCTCGAACCCACAAACGTGAGATCTGACCTGAGCCGAAGTCAGAGGCTTAACCGACTGAGCCACCAGGCGCCCCTAATTTTAAACTATTGTGACTGAAAGAGCTTGAAGCATAGATTCACTCAGGATATGTTTGAGTGCATTTTATGGTCCCATCCTTGCCCTGGCTGCTGCAAGAACGCAACAGAGATTTCACACTTAACCCAGATCTCTGCGAAGTGACTGGAGCCCATAGAACTGGGTGATCTCTCTCTATCTCCCTCATCTCTATCTCTATTTGATAATGGAGGGAGCTTATCAGTGAATGTCATGGATACTCAAAGATGGATGCCTCTGAATGAATGAGACAAGAGGCTTGAACTTTGTTTTACAGCCTTTTTTTTTTTATATGTTTATTTATTTATTTTGAGAGAGAAAGCATGAGTGGGGGAGGAGCAGAGAGGGAGGGAGAGAAAGAGAGAATCCCACTCAGTCTCTGCACCATCAGTGCAGAACCTCATGTGGGGCTCGAACTCACAAACCGTGAGTTCATGACTTGAGTGGAAGTTGGATATTTAACCAGCTGGGCCACCCAGGTGCCCCTTGAGCTGTGTTTAAAAGATTCTCTTCTTTCCCCCTCTAGAACCAGCAGGAACTATTCTATTCTATTCTACTTTATGTTTTTATTTATTTTTAAGAACTGTTCTTGATCAAAGTAACACAAGTCTACTTTCTCTTTCCTGCTGATAGCACCATTGCTTCTACTGTAGTGAAAGTTGTTGGGTGGTTTGGGGAGGGTATGATTGCTGGGGTTGGGTATAGAGACTACCCCAGTGTGGAGGAAATAGCCTCTTTATATCCCATAGACCTGTCTCTCGGTGCTCTTACATTTTGCCAGTAACAAACATCAAGATATGGTGTTAACCTAAATTAAATAGCAACCCTGCTCCAAAAGGTAAAAATACTTTAATATTTTAATCTGTCTTACTTAGGAGAGCAGGAAAAGGAACATAAAGCATCCTTATCCATTAAGATTTATTCAGGTTATTTTGATTAAATAAATTCTTAGAGGTTAAATGTGTGGATTCAGAAGACAACCATTTCTAGGCACAACAATGAAGGAGCCCCCCCACCCCCCAAGCTCCATGCCCATTGTGGGGCTTGAACTCTTAATCTTGTTATCAAGAGTCGCATACTCTACCAACTGAGCTAGCCAGGCACCCCTTCTTTCTTTTTTTAATTGAAGTATGGTTGACCCACAATGTTATATTTGTTTCATGTGTACAACATAGTGATTTCAGTAATTGTATACCTTATGCTGTGCTTACCACAAGTGTAGCTACTATCTGTCATACATTGCTATTACAATACCATTGACTTTATTCCCTATGTTGTACCTTTCATCCCTGTGACTTGCATTCTGTTACTGGAAACCTGTATCTCCCACTCCCTTCACCCATTTTGCCCATTCCCACACCTCCTCCCGTCTGGCAACTATCAGTTATCTGTACTTATAGGTCTGATTCTGCTTTTTGTTTCTTTGTTTATTCATTTGTTTTGTTTTTTAGATTCCACATGAGTGAAATCATGCGGTATTTGTCTTTCTTTGTCTCATTGATGCCACTTAGCATAGCGCCCTCTAGGTCCATTCATGTCACAGATGGCAGGGTTTCTCTTTTTTATTGCTGAATAATATGTATATATCTTTACACAAACACATAACACCACCTCTTCCTTAACAATTTGTCTGTAGATTATGGATACTTCGGTTGCTTCCATATCTTGGCTGTTGTAAATAATACTGCAGTAAACAGAGGGATGCATCTATCTTTTCAAATTAGTGTTTTCGTTTTGTTTGGGTAAATACCCAGTAGTGGAATTGCTGGGTTATATGGTAGTTGTATTTTAATTTTTTGAGGAACCTGCATTCTGTTTTCCACAGTAGCTGCACCAATTTATCTTCCCACCAACAGTACTCGAGGAGGAGTCTTTTTTTTTTTTTTTTTTGGTAATGTGGTACTTTTGGGAATTTCCAAAATAACAGTGTGGATTATTTTGAAAGCTAAGCAATGGCTTCCCCCGCCTTCCCCCCCCCCCACCCCAGTCAAAGGTTTGTATTAAGGGCTTTATTTTAAAAGGATCAGAAAACAAATGTTATTCTGATTATAGAGATCTCTGAGCAGGATTACGTAGTTTTGTTGTTTTATGCCACAAAAGCAGTTTTTAAATATTGTGAAATTTTTGTGTACCTATTACACACCCCATTTAACATAACCCTATTCAGTGCTGTTTTGTTGTAATTATATTGTCTTCAAAATAATTTTACTAAGAATAAATAGGCATATATGAAACTGTAGTCATTGTCTTGTTTTGGCTTTCCTAGAACAGATTGAGTCAAGGATTCCAATGCAGTACTTTCTTTGGGATATGATCCCAGAACTCTCCAAGGGGAGTGGGGAAGTGAGAGGTTGGAAATGCTCATTATTAGGCAGGTTACTTCTGTGTGAACTAGAGTTTGATTCCATTGGGGAAATCTGACAGTAGTACAGAACAAATGAGAGTTGAGGGGGCTGGGATATTGTTTAGTCAGTAACTTAGAGTGGGGGTGAGTGATAATTTTGAAGTGCTGTGAGGATGGCCAAAATGGACCCTGGGGGCTAGAGAAAGTCCTAAATGAGATGTTGGTACAGTTAGAAAGTGCTGAGGGGGGCAGGGTATACGCTGACCGTTTTAGCGTGCCTCCAGAGTCTGTTAGGGTATTGTTAAATTCTTTCTGTGTGCTCTTAGTGCTATTGTTGTTAAGTTCTTAGCTAGTGTTATCCTGAGTTGTGTGCATTACTGTCACTATGTTGTGTCCTGGTGGGGTGTGGGGTATTTTCGATAGCAAATGTTGAGAAAATGTTTGTTAGAAAGAAGCAGTTGAGAGCTGGAGGTTTAAAGTGTAAGCTTAGGGGTGCCTGGGTAGCTCAGTCAGTTAAGTGGTTAAGGGTCGGACTTCAGCTCAGGTCATTATCTCGTGGTTTTTGAGTTCGAGCCCTGTCAGTGCAGAGCCTGTTGGGGATTTTCTTCCCTGCCCCCTCCCCATCGCTCCCTGCCCTTCCACCACTTGGACACTCTCTCTCAAAATAACTAAGTAAACTTTTTTAAAAAATGAAATAAAGATAATATCTTCAATTAAAAAGAATGTAAGCTTAGATACCCTTGCAAGAAATTGTTTAAGGAAAGTAGGTAAAGATCGGTATGCCATTAAGGATGGTTGGAAATTCTTTGATTTTTATGGAAGGCTTTATAAACATCACTATATTTTGGACGTTTGACTAACAACTTTTGACTAGCACTTAGAAGAATTATGGCCAGAGACAATCCTGACTTCAGTGAATGTGAAATAACTGGAGGAGCTGAGCCATTGCCAGTGTGGAATGCCAGGACTGGATCACCATGGAGACTTTGTGGTTTCTGTGCAGGTCGGTTTCCAGGAACTCCTCATCCCGAGCTAAATGAAGTTTGTGTATACATGTGAAGTCAACCACCTTATGTCGTCTATTTATTTATTTATTATTTCTTTAAAATCTTTTCATTCGTTTATTTAAGTAATCTCTACACCTAACACGGGGCTCGAACTTAAGAGTCACATGCTTTCCCAACTGCGCCAGCCAGGTGTCCCTGTGTCATTTATTTATTTCTAATAAGGCCAGATAACAAATGTTAGGTACTCTTGGAAATATTTCAAGATAAACAAATATGCTAATTTAACTGCTAAAGATTTGAAAACTCGAGTGTCGTGTGTGTATGAAAAAAATCACAGTTTACCACATACGATGTAAGTAAATGCTGTTTTCCTACCTTTTTGGATGCTTTTCTCATATTAAAGCCTTGCACAGTTCTTTTCTTTTTGGAAATAATAATTCAGTTTGTTCTTAGTGGAGGAGAAAACATAAGTCATACTGTTAATTTTCTAAGTGGTGGAATTTAACAATGCTGAAGCCATCACGGGGGTCAGGATTCAGTAATAAAAGTCTTGACCCAGGAAGCATTAGAAATACATTTTATTCATTTTCTTTTTCTTTTTTTTAACATATTTAAAACTTTTTTTTTTAATGTTTAGTTTTGAGAGAGTGAGTGTAGGGAGGGGCAGAGAGAGAGAGAGGGAGACAGAATCCAAAGCAGACACTGCTCTGGCAGCAGAAAGCCTGATGTGGGGATTGAACTTCTGACCATGAGATTATGACCTAAGCTGGTTAGTCTCTTATCCAGCTGAGCACCCAGGCACCCCTTCATTTTCACGAATATCAGTGGACAGCTCATAGAAGTTATTTGAAAAAATAGTTTCATGAATATCATTCGAGAGCTAGCTCATAGAACTTATTTGAAAAAGTGATACTGGTGATCTTTTCAGCCCTTTAATCATGTTCCATGTTATTGAGGTGAATTCATGATTCTGGGTTCATGACACATTCATAATTAGTCCATGCAAGCACCCTTATTAGGGATTCTATGTTTTTGAAAGATGACCCACTAAATAACACTTTGTATATCCCTTTCACTTGAGTTGCTTGTGTTTTTTTTAAAAGTTTTAACTTTTATCTGTTTTTTTTAATGTTTATTTGTTTTTGAGCAGAGTGGGAGCAGGGGAGGGGCAGAGAACATGGGAGACAGAATCTGAGGCAGAATCCAGGCTCACAGAGCCCAACACGGGGCTTGAATCATGAACTGTGAGATCATCACCTGAGCCGAAGTTGGATGCTTAATCTACTGAGCCAACACAAAATTCTCTCAAACTGACACTGTGTAATGAGCAGGGGAGGGGCAGAGAGAGAGGTAGAGAGAGAATCCCAAGCAGGTTCCACACTGTCAGAGCCCCTATGTGGGGCTCAATCCCATAGACCTTGAGACCAGCCACCCCAAAATCACTTAATGAATGGATGAATGAATAAATAAATACAAAACAGGAAATGGCAGAGTAAGATTCCTGCTTTTCCATTGTCACCTACCTACTTATTTTTCCATTTCAGAATTAATTGACATAAGCTCTTCTATGTCTTTACAGAGATTTTCCACATATTTACAAACACTTATATTATGTATGTATGTGTGTATCCTCTCATTTAGAATACAGCACGTTATTATTCTCACAGTTCTGTTCCTTGCTTTTTAAACTGCTGTTGGATTGCTCCAGTGAGCATGGAATGGAACAAAAGGAGCTGAAGAACCCTAATAGAGGATGCTTTCAGGCTGCTCCAGATTGAGATGTGATGGTAATAATCTCTGAGTTCTCAATGTCTGCTTGGTGCTAAGAACCATGCTAACACCTGTGTCTTTTCTCCACCTCCAAATTTTCTAAGATACAGGGACTCATTATTTTTCAAAAAAGACGCAGAAAGAAAGTGGTCAGAGATCCTGCTAGCAAGGTTTTCATTATAGTTCGTTTAGACCTGGTTATACTGTAATACCACCCCCCCCCCCAGCAGCTTAAAACAAAAATTAAAGCTTTTTCTATTTCACAGCCACTGTGGATCAGCAGGCGGTTCTGCTTATTGTAATTGCTTGGGGACCTAGGTGCATGAGCAGCAGTCATCTCTAATCTTGTTGGTTCCTGAGCCAGAGGAAAAAGAGGCCTGTGGAGGGTCTGAATCAACAATTAAATGCTCATTTCCACTCATAACTCTGTGGTCAGAATTAATCACAAGGCCCCACCCAATCACCGGGGGGCAGGAATGTGTATGTTAGGCAGGGAGCCAGAAATATTTGGTGAACAGCAATAACGATTACTACATTTAGCCTTTTAGATTATTCAGTGCATATTTATATATATAGACAACTCTATAGAGAGAGATGTTTTGCATTAACAAGATAAATACTATAAATACAATCATTACCTTTTCCACTTTACATATTATAGTGGAACCTTCCATTGTTAAATAGGTGTCTAAATATATATCTCTTAGTGGATGCATATTCTAGTGTAAAGGTACATAGGTACTTATTTCCTTACAGTTCCTCTACTGAGGGAAACGTCCATGAATTCATTGAAAAATTGGGTAGAGAATTTTAGGTTGTAGGCCTTCCCCAGCCAAGCCATGGATCTCTGTCATGGTCCCTAGATTGTAAATATAAGCTCTATTTAGAATAACCTCTCTTTATCCCCTTTGCCCCCTCGTAAAGTGCTTTTTTATAATTTTTATTTTTTCCTGTCACTGTTACTTTATTAATATCAGATAAATACAAATGTATTAAACTTTTTTAAAAATTCCAGTATAGTTAACATTCAATGTTTTATTAGTTTCAGGTATACAATACAATAATGTAACAGTTACATATATTACTCAGTTCTATACTTTTGGAGTGTCTGGCTCAGTGGGTAGAGCATGCGACTTCTGATCTCAGGGTCATGAGTTCGAGTTCCGCGTTGGGTGTGGAGCCTACTTTAAAAAATTTGAAGAAAAGAAAAAGATAAGTGTGCTCTTACCTATTTTACCCACCTCCCCACTCCCCTCCCCTTTGGTCTGTGTTCTGTTTTGTCTCTTTTTTTCCTGTTTGGTTTCCTAAATTCCACATATGAGTGAAACATGGTATTTGTTTTTCACTGACTGACTGATTTTGCTTAGCATTATACACTTTAAATCCATCCATGTTGTTGCAAATGGCAAAATTTCTTTCTTTTTTGTGGCTGAATAATATTCCATTGTATGTATGTATACCACATCTTCTTTATTTGTTCATCAGTCAGTGGATCCTTAGGCTGCTTCCATCATTTGGCTTTTGCAGTAAACACAGATGTGCATGTAACTCTTTGAATTAGTGTTTTGGTATTCTTTGGGTAAATACCCAGTAGTGCAATTCTGGATCATGTGGTAGTTCCGTTTTTAATTTTTTGAGGAACCTCCATATTGTTTTCCCCAATGGCTATACTAGTTTGCATTTTCATGAACAGTGTATGAGAGAGAGAGAGGGAGGGATGGAGGGAGGGAGAGGGAGGGGGGGGGAGAGAGAGAGAGGGAGAACGAGAGAGAGAGAAAATCTTAAGCAGGCTCCATGTTGCACATGCAGGGTTTGATCCCACTACCCTGGGATCATGACCTGAGAAAAATCAAGAGTCAGACACTCGACTGAGCCACCAGAAATTGTATTACAATTTTTATAATCTGGATAGGTAAATACTTATGTGGTTCTGAGACAAATGTAAGGTGAGCAGTCTCCTACCAGCCCCTCTCTGTCCATATTTGTCAACTTCTACCCACTCTGCCATGCCCCAGAAGTTTAAGTTTGTTATGTTTGACTTGAGTTTTTAAAAATGAATAAAATGTAGATACTTTTAAAAATTACTATTTCAACAAACTTTTTTATTATGGAATAATTTCAGACTTACAGAAAAGTTGCAAAAATTGTACAGAGAGCTCCTGTATATACCTTCCCCATTTCCCCAATGTTATTTTATATTACCATAGTACATTTGTCAAAACTAAGAAACCACCATTGATGTGAACTATTAACTAAACTCCAGACTTCATTCAGATTTCCCTACAAACATCTTTTTTTCTGTTTCAGGATATAATCCAGAATACTTCAATATATTTGATAGATTCTTTTGGAACTGAAAGATAGCATATTCTACACATGGTTCTGTACCTTGCTGTTTTCAACTGATACCATGTTTCACTGATTCTAAAATTTTTTTTAATGTTTTTTTATTTATTTTTGAGAGACAGAGAGAGACAGCACAAGTAGGGGAGGGTCAGAGAGAGAGGGAGATACAGAATCTGAAGCAGGCCTCAGGCTCTGAGCTAGCTGTCAGCACAGAGCCCGATGCGGGGCTCGAACCCACAATCGTGAGATCATGACCTGCCCAAAGTCGGACGCTTAGCCGACTGAGCCACCCAGGCTCCCCTCACTGATTCTAAAATACAGCAGAGGGTATCTGGGTGGCTCAGTGGGTTAAGCATCAGACTCTTGATTTCAGTTCAGGTCATGATCTCGTGGTGGTCAGATCAAGCCCCACATCAGGCTCCGGGCTGACAGCATGCAGCCTGTTTGGGATTCTCTTTCTCCCTCTGTCTGCCTCTTCCCAGCTCATGTGGTCATGTTCTCTCTCTTTCTCAAAATAAACAAACAACAACAGCAAAATAAAACACAACAGAATATATTAAGTACTTCAAAGATGGGGCACCTGGGTGGTTTAGTGGGTTAAATGTTGTATTTGATTTTGGCTCAGCTCATGTTCTTAGAGTTGGTGGGTTCTGGCCCTGCATCGGTCTCTGCACTGGCAGCTCAGAGGCTGCTTAGGATTCTCTCTCTACTTCTAACCAGCTATGTGCACTCTTTCCAAAGAGATCAATAAACTTAAAAAAAAAAAAAAGGAGACATGTGCTGATTATAGCTTAGTCACAGATCTTAAGCTATTGCATAATTTGAGATATTCAAATGTGGAAAAACATACATCTTAGAATTGATGGAATGTGATAATATCTTAGAGATCTTTCAATTTCATAGACTTCCTCATTCATATTTATATAGCTGCATAGAATTAAACTTTATAATGCTCCTAAGATCTTTAATTAAGCCCTTATCCATACTCCTTAGGATTGCTTTTAATCTTTAACTATAAAAAATAATGCTGTTTTGAATAACCTGTTACATATGTTCTATGAATAGGAATAACTTTTCAAAAGTGAATTGCTGAGTTAGAGATGTATACATATCTGTAATTTTGGTAGAAGTTATACACATTTACACTCCCACTTGGAGTGGATGAGAAGACTCATTAAAAGTTCACCAACAGAATAGGTTACTAGACTTTTGGATTTTTGCCAGTCTGAGAGGTGGAAAATTATAGTCTCAAGGTAGGTTTCCTGTATGTGCACAGGTTGAGTTTTCAAAAACTGGCTATAAATATTCTTCACCCATTTTTCTTATTGGGCTATTTGCTATTTCAAATTTATATGCATTAGGCTCTTTAAACATTAGGGAAGTTATTATGTTGTTATGATTTACAAATGTGTTTTCTATTTGTCATTTGCTTTTTAATTTTCTTACAGTTGTGGTGGTGATATAGGTGAACCTGATAATCTTTTCTCTTAAGGCTTCTGGACTTGCAGATTTTAAGTCCTAGTTGGCCTCAACAAAGTTATCAAGAAATTCCTATGTGTTCTTTCCATTTCTCCTGTCTTGGCCTTTATGCTGTTGATCTCATGCATTTTACTTATATATATGAGTACTTATACATATAAGCACCAACATGGGGCTTGATTCTGCAAACCTTGAGACCATGACATGACCTGAGCCGAAATCAAGAGTCCACTGAGCCACCCAGGTGCCTCTTAAGCATATATTATATCATAGAAACTTCATAGTATACTATTACTTTTGCTAAAACAGTCATGGGGCTTCTGGGTGGCTCACTCAGTTGGTGAAGCTTCTGACTCTTGATTTTGGCTCAGATCATGATCTCATGGTTGGGGTGGGGAATCAAGCCCCAGTGGGGAGCCTGCTTGGGATTCTCTCTCTGTGCCTTCTCTACTCGTGCTTTCTTAAAATAAGCATTAAAAAAATAATCTTTTAAAGGGATTTAAATAAGAAAAGTATTACATATTTACTTATGTAGTTACCATTTCTAGTACCCTTCATTCTTTGTGTAGATCTGGACTACTGGTGTCATTTTCATTCTGCCTGAAGGATGTTTTGTAACATTTTTTTTTATAGTGCAGGTCTGTTAGTGATGAACTCTTTCATCTTTTGAATATCTAAAAATGTCTCCATTATGTCTTTATATTTAAAATTTTTTAAAAAAAATTATTCATTTTTGACAGACAGAGCATAAGCAGGTGGGGGCAGAAAGAGAGGGAGACAGACTCTGAAGCAGGTTGCAGGCTCTGAGTTGTCAGCACAGAGCCTGATGCGGGCCTCGAACCCATGAACCGTGAGATCCTGACCTGAGTTGAAGTCGGACACTCAAACGATTAAGCCACCCAGGCACCCCTATGTCTTCATTTTTGCTTAGTATAGAGTTCAAGGTTGGATTTTCTTTTTAATTTCAATACTTTAAAAATGTTGCTCTCCTGTATTCTCACTTAACATTGGTTCTAACAAGAAATCTGATATCCTTGTCTTTGTTTCTTTATGTATTATGTACTTTTTCCTATGGCTGCTTTCAAGATTTTCTTTTTATCACTGGTTTTGGGCAATTTTCTTACAGCATAGTTTTCTTTGTGTTTCTTGTGCTTAGGATTCATTGAACTTATTGCATCTGTGGGTTTATAGAGTTTGTCAATTTAGAAAGTTTTCAGCCATTTAAAAAAATTATTTTTCTGCCTGCTCACCTTCCTCAATATATAATTAACTGTATTTTAGGCCATTCAATCCTGTCCCACTGCTCATGCTCTTTTCATTTGGGGTTTTTAAATTTTTTCACTAATGTGCCTTCAATTTTATATGTTTTCTTCTCCTATTATCTGCTATTAATCCCATCCAGTGTAGTCCTCATTTTATAGATTATAATTTTCGTCTTCAAGAAAGCTTGAACTAGGCCCTTTTCCCCGTTTTTTCTTAAACTAGGCTCCACACTGGGCATGGAGCCTGACATGGGCTTGGATGCATGACCCGGAGATCAAGACCTGAGCTGAGATCAAGAGTGAGGTACTTGACCAACTGAGCCACCCAGGCACCCCAAAGTGGGCCTTTATGATATCTTATGTGTCTTTCCTTTTTTTTTTCTCTATTGAGATACAATTCAACTACCATACAATTCACCAATTTAAATGTACACTGAAGTGTGTACATTTCAGTGGTTTATTTTTTAATATTTTAAATAGCATTTAAATATTATTTAAAAAATAGTATTTTGGGGGTAAATAGGTACTTACAGAGTTGTGCAACTATCCCCATAATCCAATTTCACAACATTTTGATTATCGCTAAAAGAAATCTTGTACCAAATAGAAGTTACTCTATACCCTTCACCTACCCCTTAGGCAATCATCAACCAACTTTCTTGTCACTATAGATTTCCTATTTTGGATATTTCATATAAATGGGATCATACTATTAGTGATCTTTTGTGACTGTTTTTTTAGCATAGTGATTAGGAGGTTCATATATGTTGTAGTATGTATCAGTGCTTTATTCCTTTTTAAGGCTGAATAACACCACATTTTGTTTATCTTTTCATCATGGTCATGTGGGTTTTCACTTTTAAGTTATTATGAATAATGCTGCTATAAACATACACATAAGTTTCTATGTGGACATGTATTTACATCTACTTAGGAAACATGAATACAGTTATAATAACTTTTAATGTGTTTCTCTGCTTGTTCTAATTGATGCATCTGCTCTGGGACTATTTTGATTGATTATTCGCTTCATAAGGCTTGTGCTTTTCTGCTTCCTTGTATGCCTGGCAATTGTTGGACGCTGAATTTTATCTTAGTGGGTGTTGGATATTTTTGTATTTGTTAGGCAGGCCTGGATCAGCGCTAAGTCAAGGGCTAATTAATCATTATTGAGGCAAGACCTTTCTGAATACTCTTATCTACTGTGTCTGAGGAGTTTTTACATAATGGCCTGTGAAAACAAGTGCCTTCCCCAGCTTTGTGTGAGTGCCAGACACTGTTTGCTCTAATCTTTTGGGATGATTCTTTTTTGCACCTCTAACAATTTCATAACAGGAAGGTCTCATGGTCACCACTATAATTTCTATACTTAATTCTGTTAAAATTAGGACTCTGTAAACCTGGAGTTCTCTCTCTTTGCTTCTTCCTTCTCCTTGGTATTCTGTCTTATGAACTCTGGCTGCCTTGGTTTCCCTGCACTCAGCTCCGTCTCCTCAACTTTGAGAAGTCTCCTGGGTGCTGCCTCAGTTTACCCTCTCTGCAGGGACGGTTACAGGGTTCAACTTTTTTTGTTTCCTGTGTTTCAGACATTATTCTCCATTGCCTAACAGCCAGAATCTTGAAACCCATTATTTAGTGTATTTTGTCTGGCTTAAAAAAAAAACTTTTCCCCTCCAGCAGGAATGGTAAATATGGTTCCTGTTAAATTAATTCTGTTTTGGTTGGTAGAGGAAGTCCTCTGTTTTCTTAAATATTTTATGTCTTCAATTTCTTACATTTAAATAGTTTCTCCATTTGAAATTTATTCTACTGTGAGGACATGGAGCCACTTTTATTTGTTTTTTTTAGATGGCTACTTGACATGTGGTTTGCTTTATCATATGGCATTCTTGAATGTGTATGTGTCTGGGCCTATTTTAGAACTTCTGTTCCAGGGATATATGTCTGTCAGATGCTAGGAATGCTCCGTATTAGAAATGGAAGCCTTTTGATATATTTTGATATCTGGTAGTGCTATCTTGTTTTTATTATTTATTTAATTTTTAATTTTTACTTAATTTAATTTTTATTTATTTATTTTTGAGAGACAGAGACAGTGCGAGCAGGGGAGGGTCACAGAGAGAGGGAAACACAGAATCTGAAGCAGGCTCCAGGCTCTGAGCTGTCAGCACAGAACCCGATGCGGGGCTCGAACCCACAAACCGTGAGATCATGACCTGAGTTGAAGCTGGACGCTTAACTGTCTGAGCCACCCAGGTGCCCCTCAATTTTTATTTTTGAGAGAGAGACAGAGAGACGGAGACAGAGCATGAGTTGAGGAGGGGCAGAGACAGAGGGAGACACAGAATCTGAAGCAGGATCTAGGCTCTGACCTGTCAGCACAGAGCCTGATGCGGAGCTCAAACCCATGTGGGATCATGACCTAAGCTGAAGTTGGCCGCTTAACTGGCTGAGCCACCCAGGTGCCCCAGTGTTAGCTCCTTTTTAGAGCTCTTAAAAAATTTTTTTTGTGGCTACTTTGAGACACTGGTTATACTTCCCACTGCAGTTAAGTTTATTGTAGTGATGACCATGAGACCTGTAACATTTTTGCTAGGCTCATGGGTAAAAAGCGGATGTAACAAGATGTTTCAATATTAGAAATGATTAAGGAATATTGTATGTGTGTGTTTTAAAGTAAGCTCTACACTCAGTGTGGGGCTTGAACTCATGCCCATGAGATCAAGAGTCCCATGTTCCACCAACTGAGCCAGTAAGGTAATAGAAGGAATAATACATTTTAGATGATTTGCCAGAATAGTAATCAGTGTACTTCCTACAATTTAACTCACATGGCCTTAAAGTAAATGGCTTGAAGAAATTGGATCCCAAAGATTACAAGTGGGGAATTTTTTTTTAAGATTTTATTTTTAAGTAATCTCTATACCCAACGTGGACTTGAACTCTCAACCCTGAGATCCAGAGTCACACACTCAAGTGGGGGATTTTTTAAGTGTCGCTATTCATGTGATCATTAGAGAAGCTCAACTTAAGAATTGTGGACTAAGGTGATTGACTGGTAGTGGAAGAAATCATCTGAGATAAAATAAAATCCATTGACTTAAAAAAAATCCTCCAGCTATGATTGTTTATTTTTCCATATGAATTTAAGGACCAGTTTACCTATTTCATAAATAAAAAATCCTGCTAGTTAACTTAAAACTTGGAGAAAAAGTCTTTAGGATAATGGCTCTTCTGTTCACAAGCATAGTATGTCTTGTTTGCTTAAATCTTCTTTAGAGTAGTAGCTCATTAATGTGTTAAAATGTCATACCATACAATGGGCCTTCCCCCTTGTTAAACTCTTTTTTAGGTTATTATCTTTGTTGTTGCTATTATAAATGGCATTTCCCCCTCTTTTATTTCACATAATACCAACTCCCTGAACAATTAACTGAACTCATTATGGAGAACATTTTAGTTTTATTTAACTTTGACTCCATAGAGTCAAATCCATAGAATTTGGAAGGTAGAAGTGGCTGTGCTCAATGTATAGATGTTAGAAGAAAGACTGAGGGGTTACTATAACTTCATTAATACTACATTTGCTTTGTAGATGATTATCACGGCTTTGTTTTTAACTATTAAAATTTAGGGATTGATCATTCTTATCATGTTGGTATGTTGTGGCTCTTGTAAGTAAGATTCTATTAATATCCTTATTAACAACTTGTTTTTGTTTTTCTAAGGTTTATTTATTCAGAGAGAGCATGCGGGAGGGGCAGGGAGAGAGAGAGAGAGAGAGAGAGAGAGAGAGGGAGAATCCCAAGCAGGTATTGCACTGTCATCACACAACCCAGTGCAGGGCTTGAACTTATGAACCATGAGATTCATAAGCCAAACCTAAGCCAAAACCAAGAGTTGGATACTTAACCAGCTCAGCCACCCAGGCGCCCCTTAATTCCCTATTTTTGAACTCTGTTGAGTAAGCTAATATAGCTAATAGTGATCATAGATTTCTTTTTTTGATGAATAGTAATTGTTTGAGAAGCAAAATGGCCTTTTAAAAACTTACAGTTTTATATTGGTGTAAGAAATTTAAAACACAAATAAATGGAAAGATTCTGTACTTTTGGATTGAAAGACTTACTATTGTTAAAATCTCCATACCACCCAGAGTGAGCCAAAGATTTTATACAATCTGTATGAAAATCCCAATGGTATATTTTGCAGAAATAGAAAAAAAAATCTAAGATTCACATGGAATCTTAGAGGACCTCAAATAATCAAAAACAATCTTAAAAAAGGAAAACAAGGCTGGAGGCTTCATACTTCTGATTTCAAAACATTATAAAGCTACAAAACAGTGTGGTAGTGGCATAAAGAAAGTCATACACCAATGGAACAGAATGGAGTCTAGAAATAAACCCTTATACATATGGTCAAGGGCTATCCCATGGGGAAAGGATAGTCTCTTCTATTAATGGTGTTGGGAAAACTGTATATACACATGCAAAAGAATAAGGTTGGATTCTTATATTACATCACATACAAAATTAACTCAAAGTGCATTAAAGATTAAATGTAGGGGCGCATGGGTGGCTCAGTTGGTTAAGCCTCCGACTTCGGCTCCGGTCAGATCTCACATTTGTGGGTTCGAGCCCTGCGTCAGGCTCTGTGCTGACAGCCAGCTCAGAGCCTGGAGCCTGCTTCCAGTTCTGTGTCTCCTTCTCTCTCTGCCCCTCCCCCTCTCATGCTCTGTCTCTCTCTGTCTCAAAAATAAATAAAACATTAAAAAAAAAGATTAAATGTAAAGCCGGAAAATAAAACTCCCAGAGGAAAACAAAAGCTTCAATACACTGGATTTGTCAACTGTTTCATGGATATGGCACCAAAAGCACAGCAAGAAAAGCAGAAGCAGACAAATGGGACTATATCAGACATAAACAGTTTTGCATGTCAAAGGACAAAAAACAATGAAGCCTTGAAATGAAAAAAATATATGCAAACCATGTATCTGATAAATGAGTTAATATAAGGTGGTCATTATCCAGAATATGTAGAGAACTCTGGTGAAGAACTCCTACAATTCAGCAATGACAAAAAATACAAAAAAAAAAAAAAAAAAAGACTAAAAAATGGGCAAAAGACTTGCATAGACATTTTCCCAAAGACGACAGATAAAGGTTCAATAGACTATATTAGAAAAAGACCTCTCAGGTTTCCCTCTTGTGTGTCTCCTTTACTCTTACACAGAACATGTCATTCCTGATACTTCTGGTTACAGTTGTTGGGGGATTTTCCCACACCAAGCAATTCTGTGACACTAGCTGGATGTCCTCTAATTTAACTTAATTCTGACACTATCAACCTGGAGGAGACAGCATCAGATCTCACAGATGAAGGGGTCATTCCCACAAGTCCCACAAGACTGCACTGCCCCCATTTCAGATCCCAGTCATAAATACTAGTTGTTAACTGTGCTTTTGACTTGGTTATCAGCTATAAATCAGATAGCCCATGACTCCTCTTAAGGTTTAAAAATTTTTTAAATATCTTTTATTTATTTTTGAGAGACAGAGAGTACGAGCAGGGGAGGGTCAGAGAGAGAAGGAGACACAGAATCTGAAGCAGGCTCTAGGCTCCGAGCTAGCTGTCAGCACAGAGCCCAACACAGGGCTTGAATCCATGAACCGTGAGATCATGACCTGAGCTGAAGCCGGCCGCTTAACTGACTGAGCCACCCAGGCGCCCCTCCTCTTAAGGTTTAATTGCTAGAGAGGCTTACAGAATTTTGGAAGACAGTTTACTTATTTACCAGTTAATTGTAAAAGGATATGATATAGGATACAGATGAACATCCAGATGGAAGAGATAATAGAGCAAGGTAGGGGGTGGGATGGAGCTTCCATGCCCTCTCTGGCCCCACTATTCTCCCAGTACCTGTATGTGTTCACCAACCTAGAAACTCCCCAAACCCCATACTATTGGGATTTTTAGGAAGGCTTCTTCACCTAGGCATGATCAATTTCTCAACTCCGTTTCTAGCCCCTCTCTAGAGAATCAGGGCAGGGTTGAATATTGGAAGCTTGTAATATGGCTTGCTCTTTCTGGTGACCAGCCCTAATCTAGGGGCCTACCAGAGTCCCTTCATTAGACAAAAGACACTCCTATCACCCCAGGAAATTTCTAGAGATTTAGGATCCTGTGTCAGGAACCAGGATCAGAGACCAAATATCAGAACAAAAGATACTCCTATTGTTTTTCTTTAAAGGGGTTTAGGAGCTGTGTGCCAGGAGCAGGGTGGGGGTGGGGGCCCGAGAACAATATAAAGTGAAACCTTGGATTGGGAGTAACTTGTTCTGTGAGTGTTCCTCAAGACAAGCAAATGTTTCTAATAAATTTTAACTTGATAAACGAGTTATGTCTTGCAGTACTAGTATGTGATGCCAAATCTCACATGATTACAACTGAGCCATTGGTTCTTTTCTCTTTGTCTCTTATGGTGGGATTGTGGGTGATTGTCTCCCATGTGAGCATGCTTAGTCTCAGGCTGCAGTGTTTGGTAGACATCTGATTTTTTTCAGAACATTGGAAAGTGCCCACAATTGGCATTCGTGTATTTTTTGTCACTTTAAAGCACTTACGGATAGTCCTTTGCTTTTCCATAGAAGAGTAAGCTTAGGAATGCTTTGCTTCATTCTAGGTCAGGCTGCCTACAGAAATAGACCCTTTCCTCTGCTACCTTATTGCCCATTACATTAAATGCAGTATATGACAAGAGTTTATTGATACTATATTGTAGTCAGCATCCCTGTGAGCATATACCATGGCTCCCATGCAGAAAAATACTCCATTGACCCAATAGATAGCAGTGATTTCTGTTATGATAGTGAAAGTCGTCCTACACAATTACCCTCCTCTCTCTTGTCTCCCTCACATCAGCCATGAAGGTTTTCAAAAGTAAGTGCAGGTTGATTTGTTTATTTTTATTTATATTTTGTGTTTTCTTTATTATTTTGTATTATATTACAGTATTGTAATCATTTTTATATGAATATTTTTGGATTGTGGAACAAATCATCTGAGTTTCCATTATTTCTTATGGGGAAATTCACTTTGGTATACAAGTGCTTTGGATTACAACCATGTTTCTGGAACAAATTATGCTTGCAAACCAAGGTTTTATTGTATATGTTTCTGTTATCAGTATATGTACCGTATATGTTTTCTTTTAACAGTAAGTTACTACTTCATACCTGTTCAGATGGGTGCTATTAAAAAAAAAAGAGCCAAAATAACAAGTATTGGTAAGGATGTGGAGAAATTAGAACGTTACTGCAATGTTGGTGGGAATGTAAAATGGTGCAGCCACTGTGGAAAGCAGTATGGAGGCCTTTAAAAGTTAAAATTAGAATTGTTGTGTGATTCAGCAATCCCACTTCTGGGTGTCTATCTAAAAGAACTGAAAATGGGATCTCAAAGAGTTAACATGTCTATGTTCACTGCATTTTCCACAATTTAAAAGAGGTGAAAGCAACCTAAATGTCCATAACAGGTGAATGGATAAAGAAAATGTGGCATATACATAAGGTGAGATACTATTCAATCTTAAAAAAAAGGTGATCCGGTCGTATACAAAAGCACTGATGAACCTTGAGGACCTTATGCTAAGTGAAATAAGCCAGTCACAAAAAGACACATACTGTATGATTCCACATATGCGGTGCCTCCAGCAGTCAAACTCTTAGAATCGGAGAGTAAATTGTGGTTGCCCTTCTGGGAAGACATGGAAAAGGGCAGTTGCTGTTCTAGGTGGGGATAGAGTTTCAGTTTTTCAAGATGAAAAAGTTCTGGAGATCTGTTTCACAACAGTGTGCATATAGTTAACATTACTGTACTCTACATTTAAAAATAGTTAAGATGGTAAATTCTGTTAATGCTTTATTTTAAAGGTTTATTTACTTGAGAAAGAGAGACAGTGCAAATGGGGTAGAGGCAGGGAGAGAGAGAATCCCAAGCAGGCTCCACACTGTCAGCACAGAGCCCAATATGGGGCTTGAACCCGTGAATCCATAAGATCATGACCTGAGCCAAAACCAAGAGCTGGGAGCTTAACTAACAGAGCCACCCAGGTATCCTATGCTGTTTTTTGTTTTTTGTTTTTTTTTTTAAATAGATAGCTGATGGATTACAATTTAAATAATGAGGGCTTTTAAAAAAATGTTTGGGGTGCTGGGGTGGCTCAGTCATTAAGCATCTGACTTCAGTTCAGGTCACGATCTCATGGTTCATGAGTCGAGTCCCAAGCCTGCTTCGGGTAAACACGAGCCCCACTGTGGGTGAGCCCTGCTTCCCCCGTCCCCCCGCACTCTGTCCCTCCTAGGATTATTCTCCCTTTCTCTCTGCCCCTCACTTGCTTGTGCCCTCTTTCTCAAAAACAAAACAAAACAAAACAAACCCAAAATTTTGTTTGTAATCTCTATACCCAGCCTGGGGCTCAGAATTCAACCTTGAGATCCAGGGTCTCATACTCTTCCCCCTGAGCCAGCCAGGTGCCCCTATGTTATATTGTTTTTGATCACATACACAAAAAGAACAGTTTTGAAAAGTGAAGTTTCAAGGGGCCTGGGTGGCTCATTCAGTTAAGCACTGACTTCAGCTTAGGTCATGATCTTGTGGTCTGTGAGTTCAAGCCCTGTGTTGGGCTCTGTGCTGACAGCTCAGAGCCTGGAGCCTGCTTCAGATTCTGTGTCTCCTCTCTCTGCCCCTCGCTAGCTCATGCTCTGTGTGTGTATCTCGTTCTCTCTCTCAGAAAATGAATAAACATTAAAAAATTTTAAAGTAGGTAATAAATATAATTGGCATTCAATTCCTGTCTATTTAATGACTTCTCTGAAAATTTCCCTTTAAAAAAAACAAAAACTTTAAGAACAAGAAAACTCCCTCAAAATTATGTTAAACTTAGCAAGAGCCATTTCCTCCTCAAATTCAAAGTATAAACAAGTTTCTTTTAAAATCCGTAGGTTTACTGTTCCGTGTAGAGCTGCTGCAGAGAGCTAAATGCTACTGCTGTGAACATCAGTTGTGTCAAAAAGTGACCTGGAAGCAGATAGAATGCTTTCTTGCTGAATGACGCCATGTGGCTTGGTTAATAGAGGACTTTCAGTGAACAGCCCACTCTCTTTCTTTCTTAGGTTTCCACAAAGTTGTGCTACTTCGAGTGTTCTTTCTGGGCCCCCAGAGTGTGTGTTCTGGTGTCCCACTTCCCCCCAAGGAAGCAAGCTTTGAACCTGGAAAAGCTCAAAGAAAGCATCTCTTTATCTGATGCAGCTTTCAGTGTTTTGGGTCTTTTCTTTAAATTATGATATGGCTTCAAATTTTAATATCTTATGAAATAAGCAGTTTTGAAGTCACCTACCTTGAGCCACTTAATTATTTTTCCATAGGCGTTCCTGGAAGCAAAACTGCAATATAATAATGAGAAATAGGGGGCTTTTAAAAAATGGCTATATGGCAATTACTGGTATATATGCAACCATATGAGTGAATTCTGGATACATTGGTTATATTTCTTCAAAGCTGTATTTTATCCCACTGTCACAAGCTGTGCAAGTTACTTATTCTTCCTTGTACTGGCTCTCCCATTTGTAAAATGGAGGTGATAATCTCTGTATTATATAGGCTGTGGGGAAAAATGAGGTAAGTTGTGTAAAGTGCCTAGCCCAGGATGTACTCAATAAGGACTCCTTTTCCTCTGGCCTTGTCTGCCCTTTCATTTATTAAACTGGTTTCTTAAACAGGCATTTACTGGGCACCTGTTGTGTCTTAGGCACTGTGCTGGGTAGGCTGTGTTTCTGACCTCAGGTGCTTCTCATTCTCTTCAAACCCCAGAGAAAATCAGAGTTGTGTCCTGAGGCTTGGTGTTAAAATCAGGACTTTTGAACCAAAGACCCTGAAAGCAGGAGGAAAGCCATAGCTCCCTTGCTTTTATTTTGCCCACAGTGGAGGCCTTTTGTTTCTTGGTATCCACTTGTCAGAATGTATAGAACAGAGGCTGATGAGCTAATTTCCCCTAAGTCTGTGTTGTTCATTTTAGTAACCACTAACCATGTTTTTAGATGCTGCACATTTCCATCACTGCAGAAAGTTCTACTGGACAGCAGTGTTGTAGGCAGTGTGAGAGAGTTGGATCATTAGTTTTAGAGAGAAGAGATAAGAACTCTAGATTATTCTGCTGTATTTATGTTATTTGAAGCAAGTCTTAGAGGCATATGAGATGGTATTTAACAGAGTTCCTGTTCTCCTTATTTGCAATCCTGAATACTTTATTAAATAATGTGTCTGATGGAATGTAAGGAACGGCAGCGAATCTATGAATAAAGATAGGCCCTAGATCTGTGATTTTTTTTTTCCCTGAATTTAGGACCAGAGAATTGCTTAAAATTTTTTTGTTTTATTTTTATAAAGAATCTTTTTACAGCCTGAGGAAGAATAAAAATATTTACTTTTCAATAAATAGTCAACAGTCTTTCTACTAGCTACATGGTCTTTTCTGCTCTTTTATTGGTTGTGTGTGTGTGTAATTTATTACTCATGGTCTATGCTATCCACTTAATTAGGTCAAGGTAATTAATGGTATTCTATACAAAATACTTAATTCTGTAGTTTTTTCATGAATGTGTACCAGTTAATATTCTCTTAGCCCCCCCATTTTTAAAAAGTACAGTATAATTTGTATACAGTAAATTGCATAGATTTATATGTACAGTTTGAATTTTAACAATTATATATCCCTGTGAACCACTGTTCCCTCTGGGCCTCTTAACAGTCAACTCCCTCTTACCCCAAACAACCACTGTTCTGATTTCTGCCTGTATAGATAGATTAGTATTACCTGTTCTTGAAATTTATGTTTCTGGAATTATATAGCAGGAACTATTGTGTCTGTCTTCTTTTGCTCAGCATAATGCTTCAGAGATGCACTCATTTTATTTTGTGTATCGACAGTTCTTTCTTTTGTTTTTGCTGAGTAGTGTTCCATTGCATGAATATACTACAATCTGTTTATCTATTCTCTCGTTGGTGGGCATTCTTTCTAGTTTAGGGCTCTTCTAAAGCTGCCACAAATAATTCCAGTATATGTCTTTTTGTAGACACATTTTACTTTTCTTGAGTATATACTTAGGAATAGGTTGGTTGGGTCATAGGGAAAGTGTATGTAGCTGTTAAACTTTTCTACTGTCTTCCTGCCGTTTTATTTTATTTTGTCATAATACCATTTTAAATTCCCATTAGCAATGTTTGAGAGTTGTAATTGCTCTGTATCTTCCCCAACAATTGGTGTTGGTGTTGTCATTCTTTTTTTTCTTCTTCTTCTTTGTAGAGTTTAAGTAATCTCTACACCCAGCATGGGGCTCAACTAAAAACCCCATAAAGAGTCGCATGCTCCACCAACTGAAACAGCCAGATGCCCCTGGTGTCATTCTAAATATAACCATTCTAGTGGGCATAGATATTTCATTATGGTTTTAATTTGCATTGGCATGATTTGAATGCCTTTTTCTTGAGCCTTATAGGCCATTCCTATAACTTCTTTCATAAAGTACCTTCAAGTGTTTTGTTTATCCCATTAAATAAATTTTAATAGATACTCAAACTCCTCTCTACGCCATTTTAAAAATCACAGCCAAATTGACATAATTTTGAAAACTCTCCCTTATATAGTTTTCTATAGGGAAAAAATGGTTATTGATAGGACTGGTAGCCTAGAAGTGTGATTTTTCCTAAATATTGTTAGAAGGGTCTTAAAATACCATCAGAGATAATCAGTATAAGAATTTGCTTCTGATAAGGCAGTTATATTAAAAATACTCATTAAAGTAAGTCTTTTTTAAATTCACTGCCAAGAAATTTGAGAAGAGACCTGCCATTTACTTACAACCCCCTTCTAACAATTATTCTGATTAGCAGGCTACTCAGTTTCCCAATAAAAACCACTTGGCACTCACTATTTTAATTGTAAATTTTCCAAATATATGGATAATAGAAAAGCTACTCTATCAGCTCTGGAATGTGATTTTCCTTCTTTAATAGCTGTCCATCTCTGTAGTGTGAGTTTCTGATTAGAGCACCTGCCCTAGATCAACTAATTTGTCCCACAGTGTAGCTTAAACCAAATCATATATCTTTCACCCTTGTATATGCAATTTGAAAGCAAGTTTAACAATAGCCCACTGTCATTATATAAAACAAGAGAGGAATTCATCTGTATAATGCACTCCACCTTCTGATAAATTTAGTTAGTAAATGTATTACAAATTTCAGATATGAGTAATTATACAACATTCAAAGAAAAAGTAAATCAGAGTCTAGAACTTTTTAAAAATGTTTTTATTTTTGAGAGAGAGAGCCAGCAAGCGCGGGGGAGGGGCAGAGAAGGAGACACAGAATCTGAAGCAGGCTCCAGGTTCTAAGCTGTCAGTACAGAACCTGACACGAGGCTTGAACTCATGACCTGAGCCGAAGTTGGACGCTCAACCGGCTGACCACCCAGGCATCCTGAGTCTCGGACTCCTACTAATTTTGCTTTTTGTCACATAGCCAAAGAGTATGTTAGACAGAGGGCTGGGGAGATTCCCGCTGTACCCCAGGGATCCTCAGTGATTTGAATTTCAGAGCCCCTGTTTTAAAGAGAAGGACCAAAGAGGTTGATAGAGCTGTCTTATGTTTGCCACACTTTCATAGTTCCTGATAGAGTGCATTGAGAGTCAAACCATTTTGAATCTCCAACCCAGGGATGAAGGATAGACTAAGGTAAGGAAGGATGGTGAAAGGCAGCTGGCAGGAATCACTAACTCATTCTTCCAGTTAAGAGTGCTAGCTACTAATGCTTTATTTAAACTGATGTCATCTCTGGGACAGTAGATCTTGTCCTGGCTGAAAATAGATGTTTCACTGCACTTATTAACAGGGAATTAGGCCACCCAGGTTGAGAGGGAAAATGATGATGAAGGTTTCCTCCCCCATCCCTTCTTTGCTCCTCAGAGGAATAGCTTTTCTTTCTTTCTTTTTTAATAATTAACACATTTTATATATGTATTATATATTGTATTTTTTTAATGTTTATTTATTTTTGAGAGACAGAGCAAGAGCCAAGGGAAGGGCAGAGAGAGAGTGAAACACAGAACCAATGTGGGGCTCAAAATCACAATCGGTGAGATCATGACCTGAGCCGAAGTCGGAATAGATTTTCAATTGCATATAAACTAAGTAAAAAAGGCCAACTTTAAAGATGTTCTTAAAAACCTAGTAATACTGATAAAATAGTTTCTCTCCACCCCCAATCCCACTTTCTTTGGTTTACATTAACAGTTTGGTGTCAGGTTTTCTTCCATTTGCTTTTCTGTTTATTTCCATATGCATAAATTTACTTATAGAGATATGGCTTTGGTTTTCTTTTTTTCAGTTTTTTTGAATAGATCTGTTGTTAATCTAGTTTTTTTAAAATAATCTTTATAGTACTGTGAAGAGATTTGATTGTGCTCTACCTCATCAATTTAAAAAATTTTTAAATTAATTTTTTAATTGTTTTTAATGTTTTCATTTATTTCTGAGAAAGAGACAGTCCCTGAGCAGGGGAGGGGCAGAGAGAGAGGGAGACACAGAACCCGAAGCTGGTTCCAGGCTCTGAGCTCTCAGTACAGATCCTGATGCCAGGCTCAAACCCACAGACCGTGAGATCATAACCTGAGCCAAAGTCAGATGCTCAACTGATTGAGCCACTCAGGTGCCCCCTCATTAATTTTAAGTCACAGTATGACTTTAATAGTTTATGTAATTATTCCACTATTGATAGCAACTGTTATTTCTATTTAGTTTTATTACAGATGGTGCTATATAGTAAACCTCTTCACAAAGGTATCTTAGCGCTCACTAGCATTTCTTTGGGGGTAGATATCAAGAATGGGAACCAGCTGAGTCAATACCTAAATTTTTTCCAGTTTGATTGTAGGAAACAAAATTAACAGTTTAAAAATTTTTATTTTTTGAATTACTGATTAGGTTAAATATCTAATTTTTTTGTCTTTGTGTTTAGTTTTCTGACTTTTTTATACTTGACTCAATTTTCTTTTGGACTCTTTGCAATTTTAAGATATTCTATAGGATTTTTAAAAATATTTATTATATATATCTATGTATCGTTTCATTATGTAAGTTACAAATATTTTCTGTTTTTTTTTAATAACTTTTTGATTTACAGAAACATTGCAAGGATCGTACAGAGAGTTCCTGTATACTCTTCACTAGTTTTAGTTTCCTCCAATGTTAGTATCTACATTAGTCACCTCAGGCTGCCAAAGTAAAATCTACAGAGTGTGTGGTTTAAACAATGAGATTTATTTTCTTTCAGTTCTGGATGTGGGAAGTCCCAAGATCAGGGTGCTACCATGGTTGGTTTTGGTGAAGCCTCTCTTCCTAGCATGCCGTGACCTCATGTGGCTTTTATTTTGTGTATGTGCAGAGAGAGAGAAAGATCTCTGTTGTCTCCTCCACTTGTTATAAGGACATCAGTTCTATTGCACTAGGGTCCCACCACAAAGGTGGCCTCATTTAATGAGACTGTATCTCTAATATAGTCCTGTTGGGGTTTAGGGCTTCAAGATAATGTATCTTAGGGGACACAGTTCAAGTCCCCTAGTCCCCAAGTTCATCTTGAATTACTCGTACCTTAAGATACCAACACTGGTATGTTGCTGTTAAGTATACTCAACTTTGATATATCTGCAGTTTTTCCATTAATGTCTTTTCTATTTCAGGATTCAGTCTAGGATACTACATTGATTTCAGTGTCACCTTCTTAGTCATCTAAGGTCTTTGACAGTTTCCTTGACAGTTTTGAGGAGTACTGGTCAGGTATTTAGTAAAATGTTCCTTAGTTGTGTTTGATATTTTATAATGACTGGGTTTTTGGAATGAATACCACAGAGAAGTGCCCTTCTTACACATTATATTGAGGGTACATGAAATCCACATGACATCACTGGTTAATTATGACCATCTGCATTAAAGTAATGTTGGCCAGGTTTCTCCTCTGTAAAGTTGTCATTTTTCCCTTTCCATACTGTATTTAGAAGCAAGTCACTAAGTTTACTACACACTCAAAGAGGGAGGGGTTATCTTCCACCTCTTGGAGGGAAGTATCTACATATTTTATTTGGAATTTATCTGTCAGTTAAGTTTGTCTCTCCTCCATTTATTTATTTAGGCACTTACTTGTTTCAGCATTTATCCATATTTATTTTATACTTTGGATTATAATCCAATATTATATACTTATTTTGATGGGAATTTGTTCAGGTTGTCTACAGTATTCTCTCTTCCCACCCTATTTCTAAAAAGTATTGTTAGGGTGTCTTTTGTAAATTTATCAAATCCTTTCTTTTTATGGCTTTTGCATTTTATGTTTTAGTGTAAGACTTTTCTTAAACATCTAAAGATAAGTATAAGTTCAGGATAGTCTAGGTTATAACTACAAAATCTTAGTGGAATGTAACAAGCAAAAGTTTATTTTCTGTTCATGACACATACCCATCATTGGTGAGGTAAGACCTATTCTAAATCTCCTCTCTTGTGACCCAGGCTGTTGAGTATAACATAACTAAACTCTTGATTTATTTTAATAATATATACATATTTGTAATATGTAATAGTAATATACAGAAATGTACACAAAAGGAGTAACTGGTAGGGAGCTTGTGTACATCATGGGTATAAGTAGCACATGGACTAAGAAACTGAACATCACTGTACTCCGGAGACTACCCCCTTTTACCCTTTCCTAATCACTAACCTTTACAAGGATAAACACAATCCGAATTTTTTAAAGTTTATGTATTTTTAGAGAGACAGAAATAGAAAGTGCCTGTGTGCACATGGGGGAAGGGCAGAGAAAGAGGGAGAGAGAGAATCCCAAGCAGCATCCATGCTGTCCACACAGAGCCCAATGTGGGGCTTAATCCCATGAACCATTGAAATCAGGAGTCAGATGCTCAACTGACCAAGCCACCTAGGTACCCCACCATTCTAATTTTTATTGCCAAAGATTTCTCTGGTTTTGAAATATAAATGAAACCATACTGTATGTACTTTTGTGTATGGCTTTTTTCACTAAACTGTTTGTGAGGGTCATTCATGATATTGTGCACGGTCATAGTTCATTCATTCTTATTATTCACTATTCCATTGTAAGCAAATACCAGTGTTTTCAATCTACTGTTTCTGAACATTAGTTTGTTTTCAGTCATTATTTTCAAATGATTCTATGAACCTTTCTTTGTATTTTTCTTGGTGAATATGTATTTGTTTTCTTAGGGACTCTGCCAGTTTTCTAACATGGCTTGTGTTCTGGCTATAATCTTGAATGCTGCTGGTCAGAGGGAAAGAGAATTCTGCAGTTTTGTAACATCAATTAAATGGGCAGAGCCTGACCTGCTGCTCAATCTCACCAATCAGGAGATCATGATCTGAGCCGAAATTAAGAGTTGCACGCTTAATTAAGTCACTCAGGTGCCCTGGTAGATTTTATCTTTAATCATGAAACATCGTCATCTTTTTATTGTTTTTTGCTCTGAATTCTATAGGCATACCTTGGAGATAATATGCGGGTTTGGTTCTAGACCACTGCAATGAAGTGAATATCACAGTAAAGCAAATCAATGAACTTTTTGGTTTCCCACTGCATATAAATGTTGTTTACACTATAGTTTCTTAAGTATGCAATAGCATTATGTCTAAAAAACAATGTGCATATACCTTAGTTTAAAAAAAAAAAAGGCTCTGTGCTGACAGCTCAGAGCCTGGAGCCTGTTTCAGATTCTGTGTCTCCCTCCCTCTCTCTGCCCCTCCTCCACTCAATGCTCTGTCTCTCAAAAATAAAGATTAAAAAAAATTTTTTAATAAAAAATCCTTTATTGCCAGAAACCGGTAACTGTCACCTGTTCTTTAAGTGAACCAAAATATTTTTGCTGGTGGAGAGTCTTGTGTCATTGTGGATGCCTACTGATGACCAGGGTCGTAGCTGTGAAGGTTGGGAAACTGTAGCAGTTTCTTAAAATAGGACAATGAAGTTTGTCACATTGATTGACTCTTTTCATGAAACGATTTCCCTGAGGCTTGCAGTGCTGTTTGATAGCATTTTACCGACATTGGAACTTCCTTCAAAATTGGAGTCAGTCTTCTAAAACCTTGCTGCTCCTTTATCAATTGGTATGTAATACTTGAAATCCTTTGCTATCATTTCAGCAGTCTGCACATTATCTTCACAGGAGTAGATTCCATCCCAGAAAACTACTTTCTTTGCTCATCCATAAGGAACAACTCCTCATCCATTCAAGTTTTATCATGAGATTGCATCAATTCAGTCACCTCTTCAGGCTTCACTTTTAATTTTAGTTCTCTTGCTGTTCCCACCACATCTGCAGTGACTTCCTCCACTAGAATCTTGAACCCCTTAAATTCATCCATGAGGGTTGGAATCAACTTCTTTCAAACTCCTGCTAATGTTGCAATGTCAACAATAGCCAAAACATGGAAGGAGCCTAAATGTCCATCACCTGATGAATGGATCAAGAAGATGTGGTATATATTCACGATGGAGTACTACATGGCAATGAGAGGGAATGACATATGGCCATTTGTAGGAAAGTGGATGGACCTTGAGGGTGTCATGCTGAGTGAAGTAAGCCAGCCAGAGAAGGACAGAAACCATATGTTTGCACTCATAGGTCTAGCAGGAAAACAAGAGAGACCTAATGGAGAACCAGGGGGAACAGAGGAGGGAGAGAGAGTTGGGGAGAGAGAGGGATGCAGAACTTGAGAGACTATTGAAAGCTGAGAATGAACTGAGGGTT
>NC_043712.1:61583405-61651861 GCF_006229205.1 Suricata suricatta
GCCTAGATCCATCAGAGGAACCAGTGTGTATGGCAGGTATGGCCTTACAAAACATAATTCTTAAATAATAAGACTTAAAAGTTAAAATGGGGGTGCCTGGGTTGGTTAAGCGTCTGACTTCGGTTCAGGTCATGATTGCACAGTCCGTGGGTTCCAGCCCCATGTTGGGCTCTGCGCTGACAGCTAGCTCAGAGCCTGGAGCCTGTCTTCGGATTCCGTATCTTCTTCTCTCTCCGACCCTTCCCTGCAAGTTACAATGACTCCTTGAACAATGGGCTCTGGAATGAGTGTTCTCTTAGCAGGCATGAATCCATTTGTCTCATCGTGCCCCAGCAGAGTTCTTGAGTGACCAGAAACATGGTCAATGAGCAGTAATATTTTGAGAAGATTTTTTTCCTCTGAGCAGTAGGTCTCAACAGTGGGTTTAAAATATTCAGTAAACCATACAATAAACAGATGTGCCTTTGTTGTTCCATTTGTAGAGCACAGATAGAGTAGATTTAACATAATTCTTTAAAAATTTTTTTTTAATGTTTTTCTTTTTAATGCTTTTTTAAATGTTTTTATTATTTCTGAGAGAGAGAGAGGCAGAGTGAGCAGGGGAGGGTCAGAAAGAAAAGGAGTCACAGAATCTGAAGACAGGTTCCAGACTCTGAGCTAGCTGTCAGCACAGAGCCCGACGCAGGGCTCCAATCCATGAACCTTGAGATCAGGACCTGAGCTGAAGTAGGATGCTTAACTGACTGAGCCACCCAGGCGCCCCTGTTTATTTCTTTTTGAGAAGCAGAGAGAGACAGAGGACAAGCAAAGGAAGGGCAGAGAGAGGGAGACACAGAATTAGAAGCAGGCTCCAGGCTCTGAGCTATCAGCACAGAGCCCATAGTGGGGCTCAAACCCACAGACTGTGAGCCGAAGTCAGATGCTCAACCGACTGACCTACCCAGGTGCCCCAGATTTAGCATAATTCTTGGGCCCTAGGATTTTCATAATGGTAAAGAAACAATTGCTTCAACTGACAGCGACCAGCTGTTAGCCCCTAACAAGTCAGCCTGTCCTTTGAAGCTCTGAAGCCAGGCATAGACTTGTTTTCACTAGGTGTAAAAGTCGTAAATGACATTTTCCAGTGGAAGGCTGTTTCATCTTCATTGAAAGTCTGTTGTGGAGTATAGCCATCTTTGTTAATTACCTTAGCTAATTCTGGATAACTTGCCACTTCACCTTGCACTTGTATGTCATGGTTTATAAGGTTTAAGAAGATGGATGGCTTCTTAAACCTTACGAACCAACCTCTTCCAACTTCAGACATTCCTGCTGAGGCTTCCTCCTTTCTCAACTTTTGCAGAATTGGTGGCTTGGGTGTTGGCCTAAGGGAATTTTATGACTGGTGTGGTCTGTCCATACCACTAAAACTTTCCCCAGATTTGCAATAAGGCTGTGTGACTTTATTTTTATTGATGTGTTTGTTCACTGGGGTAGCACTTTTGATTTTCCTCAAGAATTTTTTCCTTGCATTCATAAATGTGCTGTTTGGTGCAAGAGGCCAAGCTTTCAGTCTATCGATAGGCTTTTGACATTCCTTACTCACTAAGCTTATTAATTTCTACCTTTTAATTTAAAGTGAAGGATGTGTTATTTCTTCCATTCACTTGAACACTTAGAGGCCACTATAGGATTATTAATTGGGGTAATTTCAATATTGTGTCTCAGGCAATAGGGAGGCCTGAAGAGGGGAGATAGGGGAATAGCTGGTTAGTGGAGTAGTCAGAATGCACACATTTATCGATGAAGTTCACTGTTTCATATATGGATGTGGGTTTGTGGTATCCCAAAACAATTACAGTGGTAACGTCAAAGATCACAGATCACCATAACAAATATAATAAAAGTGAAAATGTGTGAAATAATTGTGAGAATTACCAAAATGTGACACACAGACTTAAAGTGAGCAAATGTTGTTCAAAAAAATTGTGCTAATAGATTGATTGGTGCAGTGTTGCCACAAACCTTTAGTTTGTAAAAATCCTATCTGTGAAGTTCAAGAAAGCAAAATGCATTAAGATGAGGTACCATTTTTCTATCTTTTCATTTTAATTTTAGTAGGCTTTTGTTTTAGTAGTCTTTATTAAACAGTATGTACTTTTAAAGTCCATTTGAAATTCTTGTAGATGAACTTGTGTTTTGCATTTTACTGTTGGACTTACCCTACCGTCTCATTCTGTTTTCTGTTTGCTATATTTTTCCTAGCTGTTTGGTGCCTTGATCACATTTTCTTTCTTTCTTTTTTTTTTTTTTTTAAAGTTTATTTATTTTTGAGAGCAAGAGGGTGTGAGCAGGCATGAGTTGGGGACAAGCAGAGAGGGAGAGAGAGGATCCTAAGCAGCCTCCCAGCTATCAGTGCAGAGCTCGATGCGGGGCTTGATCTCTATGAGATCATGCCCTGAGCCAAAATCAAGAGACGGACACTTAACTGACTGAGCTTCCCAGGCATCCCATGACATTTTCTTCATTTCTCTTGCTCTAATGATCTGAAAAGTGTGAAAACCATTGCAGTTCTTATAGTGGTTTCCTTTTTAAAGAAAAATTATTAAGTATTTCAGAAATATAGGTTAGTATGGAGACTAATGTAACATTGGGTGGAGATGTTTGGGTCTCCTTACATAAGATTATGCTTTTTTTCCCTCACCTTAGTTCTAGAGCAACTGATAGAGGAACACAGGAGTTAAACAGATAAAGATTAAAATGTAGGCATTATTACTGATAAAATTATGGGACTTGGTTTTTATCTGTGCATTTAGATCTGCAGGCCACTGGAGTTACTTATGCAAGCAATCACCAGGATAAATTCCAGATGGTGCACCTGCACCTGAAGGAGACTCGTTCCGGATCCTTGGGTGTCTGCGTAGAGTAGAGCCTCTTCCACCCTCTGTCTATGATACATGGAGCACCGACAAGCAATAAGCCCCTGCTATAGTGAACTAAATCACTAAGATTTCAGCGTTAGTTGTTGCCATAGCTTATTCTGACCAGTAAACTTAGTTCATCACAAGGGATAGCACAGACTAAAACCATACTTATACTCATGGGCCCTAAAAAGAGGAGCAAGGACAGTTAGGTTTCGTCTTTTGTGAATTTCTTCTGCCCATCTTCTGCCCCTTTATTTATTGGGGTGTTAGCTTTTTTCTCTGTGATTTATAGTTGTTTGTAAGTTCTGATACTAATCCTCTTTTGCTTATAGGCATTGTAACTATCTTCCAGGGTGAACTGTCTTTTAAATTTTGCGTATGGGGTCTTGTATTGAACAGAATCATTAAATCTTCATGTGACCAAATTTCTCAATCTTTGCTTCATAGTTGGTACCTTTTATGGTTTCTTCTTAAAAAAATCCATCCCTTCACTGTTAGGATATTCTAAAACTTTTAAAGCTTTCTTCTTATATCTGGACTTTTTTTTTTTTTTAACGTATTTATTTTGAGAGCGTGAGCATGAGCAAGAGCAAGGGAGGGTCAGAGAGTGAGAGCTTTCAGTGCAGAGTCTTGATGTGAGGCTCAAACTCATGACCTGAGCCAAAATCAGGAGTTAAGCTCAGGCTTAAGGAGCTGAGGCCACCCAGGTGTCCCTCATATCTAGACTTTTAATCCATGTGGGGGCGGGCATTGGGGAAGAAGGATAAATCTGTGTCTCCCTCTTTCTCTCCCCTCCCCCACTCATGCTGTCTCTCTCAAAAATCAACATTAAAAAAAAAATCTGTCTCCCTCTTTCTCTACCCTTTCTTCACTCATGCTCTGCCTCCCTCCCTCTCTCTCTCTCTCTCTCTCTCTCTCTCTCTCTCAAAAATAAACATTAAAAAAACTTGAGTCCACCTGGGATATTTTTCTTCTTTGGGGACTGGTGGCCGATAGTGTAAGATAAGGCTCGAACTTCCTCCTACCATCCCTGACAATGTGGACAACCAGTTATCCTTATACCGTGTACTGAGTATTTGTAATTTTCCTACGGATCTGTAATGTCACCTCTGCCATATGTGAAGTTTCCATGTAAATGTGGTTTCTTTCTGGGCTCTCATCTTTACCTTTTGTCTGTTATCTCTGTGCCAATACTACAGGGCCTAAATTATTTTAAGTTTTACTATTTAGTAGGGTACGGGCCCCCTTTCTGTTCAGTGTGGTCTCAGTTCTTTGTGGCCTCTGTTGTCTTCTAGATTAATTTGAGGATCAGCTTGTCAGGTTCCATGAAAAACTGTATTGAGGCTTTAGTAAGAATTGCCTTTAGTTTGAGGGTAATCTTTGTGATAGTGAGTCTTCCCCATTATAAGCCTGCTTTATCTTGCCATATATTCATAAAGGATATGCACGTGCTATTATATTTCATAATTGGTTATTACAAGTATATAGAAAAACTCTTGGTTTTTGTGTATTAATCATCTATATCCAGGAACTTTGCAAAAGTTTTATTAGATTATTTAATAGTTTGTTTACAGATTCTCTTGTTTTTCTTAGGTAGATAATCATTGTCTGTAAATAAGGACAGTTGGTTCCTTTCCAATTTTTTTTCTCTCATTTCTTTTTCTTGGCATCAGCCAGAACTTCTAGTTATTGTAATGATAGGAATTTTTGTCTTTTTTTAAAATGTGTGTTTATTTTTGAGAGAGAGAGGGAGGGAGGGAGGGGGAGAGGGTGGGGGAGGGGCAGAGAGAGGGAGACCTAGAATCTGAAGCTGGCTCCAGACTCTGAGCTGTCAGCATGGTGAGATCATGACCTGAGCCAAAGTCGGATGCTTAACTGACTGAGCCATCCAGGTGCCCCTTGTCTTGTGTTTTATTTTGGGGAGATGCTCACAAAATAAAGCATGAAGTATGGTATTTGCTAGAGGTATTTGGAAGATACTCTTTATCAGGTTAAGGAAGTTCTCCTTTTTAGGCTCATTATACAAAGACTTAATTGGAACTGACTTGGTTTTAATTATTCCTTTTTCTGTATTTTTTAAAATGTTTTTGTTTATTTTTGAGAGAGAGAGAGGGAGAGAGAGACAGCGTGAGCAGGGGAGGGTCAGAGAGAGAGGGAGACACAATACGAAGACAGGCTCCAGGCTCTTAGCGAGCTGTCAGCATAGAGCATGACGCAGGGCTGGAACCCACGAACAATGAGATCATGACCTGAGCTGAAGCCCTACACTTAACCGGCTGAGCCACCCAGGTGCCCCTCCTTTTTCTGTATTTAATGAGATAATCATGTGGCTTTCTTCTGTAATCTGTTCCTGATGATGGATTTTTTTTTTAAATGATGAGCCACTGGGAAGATTTTCTATTCATATACTATTGACCATTTGTATAGCTTTTTTGAATTGGCTATTTTATTTTCTATTGGGTTGTTATATTGCTTTGTGTAGGTACTTTTAATGTTATGATGATTAACCATTTATATTTTCCTCTAAGTTTCTGTTTTTTACTTCTATCGCTTGAGTTTTGTGTCATGCTTAAAAATCTCCCATTTAAATTGTAAAACTATTCATTATAATTTTTATAGTTGTCTGACAGCTTTAAAAAAGTATTTAATCTGGTATTTTATATGATAGGTGCGATGGGAATCTCCCTGTCTTTCCATACATGGAAATAATTGCTCCTTATTGAATAAGGCCTTCTTTGTTACTGATTTGAAATATTATTTCCCTTATATACTAAGTTTTTATATATGCCTACGTCCATATTTGTATATTGCTATGGTAACATCATATTGTTTTAATTATTCTTGCTTTACATTAGCTCAAGTCTCTGAGGCAAAGGTTTTAAAAACCTCAGGCTTCAATCTAAGAGCCTGTCCTAATTCTGCTTCTTTACAACAGGCTTTGTGACCTGGCTTTTAGTTCAGTCACTTTACCTCTTTAGGGTTAGACTTCCTTTCCTGCGAACTACTGATAGTAGTAGTAGTATCTACCTCATAAATTGTGAGCTGAATACAGTACCTAGCACTGAGCTGTCAATAATTGCTCACTGTCATTGTTTTCTTTTTCAAAATCAATACTCTTATGAACACTTCTTCCTCTGCTCCCCTTGGTCACTCCTTCTCTTCAAAAATGAGTGACTAATACAGATGGGAAGCTAATGTCTGTTGGCCCTCTCTCTGAGGGACAGTCACATTCAGGTGGAGCCTGGTTTTTTACCTGTTTTTTTTTGTTGCATAGGGATATGAATCCTCCTTTCTGCTTGTCTTGTGGTGAGCTCCCTTATCTTGTAGAGAAGCTGTTCACTTCTCTAGCTACTCTGCCAGATTCTGTGAAGTCAGTCCAGTTCCAGGGGGAAAGAGAAATCAATAGTGGGAAGTCCACTGTGTCTGTAGGTCCAGATAGAGTTCTTTCTGTTAAAAATTGTATGCTGTATTATCATTGCCACCTGACTCCTACATGTATTTCTCACTTGGTTTAGAATATTATCCCTCTGTTTGATTAATTATTCCCAAATTTCTACATTTGTTATACAGGGAAATGCTTTTCATTTATTTAACATATTTATTAAAGGAAGAATTAGCAAATTGGAGGCCCCAAAGCCAAATCAAAACAGACAACTTTGGCATGAAGATGTTGAACAAAAGTTTTTGTTACTATTTTTAAATGGTGAAATTTTATTTCCTTTTACTATGAGAAGTAAGAGAGGCAACATTAGGTGACAGGCATATATAGGCAAGAACTCTTAATTACTTTAAATCTTCAGTGTTCTGTTTTTGACAACAAACATTAAGTGGAAGATCCATGGGTTTACAGAAGGATTATAGGTTGAATCATGAACTTTTAAGCAAAACTCTGTAAAGATCCGGCTTCTAGCTCCAGGTTTCTGATAAATAGCTCTCTTCCCCGCACTCGTATCCACAGCAGTTTATTGCAGTATTATTCTAACAATAGAATATTGAGATATATTATGCAAAGATAATTGGACATCAAAAGTCAGTGATTTAAAAAAATTTTTTTGTTTTTATTTAAGTAATGTCTACACCCAGTGTGAGGCTCTAACTCATAACTCCCGAGATCAAGAGTTGCACCCTCTTCAGCTGAGCCAGCCACGTACTCCATTGATTTTTACCCCCTTGTTATGTGTAAAAACCTCTTCCCACTTTCTCCTAGGTTATTCCTAGTTTTGTTTGGAATTGGATTACAAGAAGTTGGATTGCAAGATGTATAGGTAGAAATCAAAAAATGTTACTGACCAGTTCTCTTTTTTATTTTTTAATTTTTTAAATATTTATTGATTTTTGAGAGAGAGAGAGAGAGAGAGAGAGAGAGAGAGAGAAAGTGTAAGTGGGGGAGGGGCAGAATCCGAAGCAGGCTCTAGGCTCTGAGCTGTCAGCATAGAGCCCGACATGGGGTTCTAACCCATGAATTGCCAGATCATGACCTGAGCCGAAGTCAGATGCTTAACCGTTTGAGCCATGCAGTGGCTCATCATATCTTGATGAAGAGTCAGCTTTGGAAAAACACTGTTAGTCTGCAAGTTCACTTTTCAAAAGCTTCCTCAGTATGAAAAGGCATAAATCTCACTTACCTTTCTGTATTTCTGGACACCCAGTTTCCTCCTCTAAAATGCATCCACTACTACCAGTTTCTTGTATATCCTTCCGGAGATTTTCTATGCAAGATACCATATATAGTCCTACAAATGTGTATGTATGCTTTACATACATCCAAATAAATGGTAGTATTTAGCAGCCTTGCCAGTTTTCAGTCTTGAAAATTTCTGTCAAATTGCCTTTTCTTGCCCTTCAAGGAGGTTGTCTCTCCGTTTATATTCTGACTCACAGGCAACTTGAGAGAGTGCCTATTTCCCCATAGCCTCACCAACACGATGCCTTAGACTCCTGATTATTGCCAAGGAAAAACAGTACCTTGTGGTTTCAGTTTGCATTTTTTGTATTTTGAAGTTCAGCATCAACTTGAGATGAATTTGAAAATATTTTCCAGTTTATCTTTTGGCTTTATGTGTTTATTCACCATGAAGATCATTTTATTTTAGTATTATTTTTAATATTTATGTTTGGAGGGGAAAGTGCAAGCAAGGGGAGGGGCAGAGAGGCACAGAGGATCTGAAACATGCCTCACTGACAGATTGACAGCAGCTAGTGCACTCCCAAACCTGGAGATTATGACCCAAGCCAAAGTCAGACACTCAACCTACTGAGCCACCCAGGTTCCCTATGACGACCATTTTAAAAATGTGTATCCATTTTATACATTCTCTTACGGCTTTTAGATTTTGTTTCATTTAAAAAGGCCCAACAGGAGAGTACAGAAATGATTCATTATTTTGTTTTTTACCTTTAAAGTGTTTGTTCCTTCTGGGAATTTTAGGATAAGGTTAGGAGGTATGCATACCTACCTTTGATGCAAAGATGTATATATTGTGATATAATGTGTATATTGTATTAAGACTATAAGTGACTTAGGGTAAAGAGTAGTTACTGTATTACCTTTCTCTTTAAGGGAGTCATTGCAAATTTTTTCAGATAAAATAATAACTTTTCTGTAGGAAATTTGGGAAAATAACAGGAGGAAATGAAGATTACCAAAATCACTCAATGGTCCTAGTGTGTGTGTGTATATATATATATGCACATATATATATATATATATATATATATGCACATACTCATACTGTGTCGTAAATTTTTTAGACTAACACAGGAACGTAGATTTAGAAAATACTTTAAATGGATGCTTAGTATTGTGTCTTAAGTTTTGTTTTTCAACCATCCTAAATGCTTTTTGGAGGAGAAATCTAGGGCCTTTAAAGGAACACGTCCCCAGTTTTAGGCCTACCTTTAAATCCTGAGCAAGTTTGGAGAGCCCAAATAAATGAGACGCCAGCATTCCTGTGAGCGGGGCACCCTGAGAGCTGGGCATCAGCGGGTCTCCACCTGGAGAGACCAAGGAGCCGGTGGCCTCCGGCGTGGAACTCCTCCACCCGCCCTCGCGGGCCGAAGCCGGCCTGGGACCCCGCCTCCCAGTTTGGCCCTGTCCAATAGCAGCACCCCCTGGCGGCCGCGGCGTGGAGGGCGGCGGAGTGCGCAGCTGTGGGAGATGCCCCGGCGTAGCTGGGCAGGTCAGCCTCCGTTCTCTCCTGAGAAGTCCTTTTAGTGGCTTTCGGAGCCGCTTTTTTTTTTTTTTTTTTTTTTTTTTTTTTAATGAGGTCTGCGTCCGCTTCTGCGGTGCTTTGCCGTATGTCCCGACTTCAAGTGCAGAATTGTGGCTTGGCGGGTCCTTGAGCTGTAGACGACGCCAGGCGGCCCCAAGGCGGGCTAGCCTCAGCCCCGGCCGCTTGGGCTCCTTTCCGCACCCCACTCTGTCGCCGCTCTGTTTGGGGCCTTTTGAGAAGTTTTGAACTTCCGGGGTTGGCTCGACGGCGTTTGCGGTGTTGGTGGGTGGCCGAGGGGCGTCGCTGTGCCCTGCTCCTGGGCAGGGCCCTTTAAACTTTGTTTTTTTAAACTTCGGGGGTGTGGTCGCAGCGCTTTCTCTCTACCCGGCTGGTTGTTCTTTGGCCATCGCGTCCTTCCCTCCGCCCCGCCTTCCAGATGCTTTGGAGTCATGAGCCGGGAGGGCGCAGGGACCCCTCTGGTGGCCGAGGTGATCAAAGGTGAGTGCCGCGGTGCGGGGCTGGTCATTCCCCAGTGCCGCCGCGACAACTGGTCGTCTGGCGGTGTCGCTGGGGGAGGCGAGGAGGCGCCAATTGCCGGCAAAGGGCTGCCTTTCCATTTCGGGCCAGGCCCGTGCTGTCTCACGGGCGTGGGTGGCCACCCCGGACTCCTTGTACCCAGACGTGGTCTTGCTTTGGGGCGAATCCACACTGACATGTGCAGTTGGGAACCTGGTGTCCTTACACCCCTGGCTGGTAGAGGAGTTGTGTCTCCTCACCCAAGGGAGTAAAATCCCAGGTCATTCTGTGCACAGGCATCAAGGTTCATTTGTGGTTGTAAAGGAATAAACTCCGGCATCTGTTTGAGTGTGGTTGCAAGACATTTCAGTTGAGGAGTTTGCATGGAAGTAAATACAATGAGTGTGTGAGTTGAATTGTAGACAGAAATTGTTTGAATTCCCATTTGGGGAAAAGATACCAGCTGGGCGGTCTTTATATTTTACTATTTTGAAGGCTGTACTTGATTTTGCCACAATCAGAATGTGAATATTCGCCTAGCACTATTACTACTAAGAGGTATTGCAGGTGACTGCTTCACTGAAGATTTTTAGGCAACTTTTTGGGGGTGAGGCGTGGGAGGAAGGGTGGAGCCTCTGAGCTACTCCTTAACCATTCTTGCTAAACTTCACAGCAGCCTAACTGCATTTATGCAACACAAGTTCATCTCACACTCCTCATGGAAAAACCTCTCATTGCTTCTGTTGTAATGGTAATTTGTCTAATTGTAAAAATTACAATGAAAGTAGTGATTCCAGACCAAAAAAAGAAGTGATCCCTAAGAACATAACATATGGTTTGTTTTCTATAGCGATGAACATTAATTTAGTAGCATTTTTGATGGCATTCTTTAGTTTCTATTTTTAAAAATGCAGTTTCCTATTGAAATGACTTTTTAGGATAACTTGAAAACCTAGTGAAACAAAGCACAAGTAATCTAGGTTGATGCCTAATTATCAAATGCATGCTGCTGTTTGCTGAAATTTCTTAGCCCAGTGGTACTAAAGTTTTGTAATGAGAGGTTCCTCGAGAGGTCTAGCCATATTGATATGTGAAAAATTACTGCTATTGAAATTTATGGTTAAAAGCTATTCTCCTTTAAAAAATTGTTGCTTATTTCTTATCACCTTCCAAAATAGCAGAACATTTTGAAATTGCCCATTGCACCCTTACCATGCATGGAAAAAATATAAATTTGACTTCATCTGAAAAGAGTTGGATCATGCTATGTGAAATGTTTTTTAATAACCTGAAGGAAGGAACATTGCAATTTTTCCATTTCAGATCGCCTTTGTTTTGCCATTCTCTACAGCAGACCAAAGAGTTCATCAAATGTACATTATTTCAGCATAGATAATGAACTTGAATATGAGAAGTAAGTATTGCTTTTTAAAAGATTGTTAGTAACATTTTTTTATTTTGAAGAATCTAAAGGTATGTTTATAAATAGAAGAGCCTTGGAAAATCACTAATATGTTGATTGATAATTACAGAATGCTTTTTTAAAAAACCTTTGGTAATAAAATAGGTCTTTAGGGGAAAAGTCAATGAAAGAACCTTCTAAATTTAATAATTCACATTTGAAATTCTAATATTTTAAGTTATGAGATAAACTAGTATGCTACTAAGATGCTGTGTTTTTGCCAGTGGAAACATGTGGAAAAAGTTTTTTTTTAATTCAAAAGGTATTTTCAGATGTTATTGAGGCTAGATTTAACTGTTGTAACACTTGCCATGTTTTTTATAAGCATTGTTTACTAGAATACCACTAGTATTAAGTTGTATGATCAGTAAAAATTTGGTATATGCTTTCTTGTCTTAATTGGATCTTGTAGTTCCAAAAAGGCATTTATGTTTAGAGCATCTAGAATGTAAATATGTATATGTCTTTGTTTTTTATTTTTAAAGCTTCTACGCAGATTTTGGACCACTCAATCTGGCAATGGTTTACAGATATTGTTGCAAGATAAATAAGAAATTAAAGGTAAAATCTTTTTTACTTAAGATTTGACTTAGGTAGTCATTGTTAGCCCGATCCTGGGGAAGGAAAAGTAGGGAAAATATACCTCTGTTTTTGATTAAAAAAAAATAATAAGGTCTTGTTGGTCACTGTAGTGGTGCTTGGGACATACATGTGGTTTATTGTTTTATATAGTCATAGTCTATAGGTTTGTTTTCCAGAGTTTTAACTGGATGGTTTGAGATTGATTGGGTTGTTTGCTTCTGGTTTGAATCAGTAATGCTCAAATACTTGAAAAGCCAGGGACGCCTGGGTGGCTCAGTTGGTTAAGTGTCTGACATCGGCTCAGGTCATGATCTCACAGTCCATGGGTTGGAGCCAGGCTCTGTGCTAGCAGCTCAGAGCCTGGAGCCTGTTTCAGATTCTGTGTCTCCCTCTCTGTCTGTCCCTCCCCCACTTGGTCTCTGTCTCTATCTTTCAAAATAAATTAATAAAGACATAAAAAAATTTAAATACTTGAAAAGCCAAAGTGGAAATTGGTTTATAAAGTGAATCCTCTTACTGTCTGTTCGACTGGAACTGAAACCTAACAAGAGAATTTTCCCTTGCTTTGGTCAAACAATGACCTTTCTGCCTTCCCTTTGACAGAGAATGCTAGCAAACTAGTGAAGAAACTTGCCTCATTTTACTTCTACTCTATCTTTAATGTCCTACTGTACTACTTGTGACTTTTCACCCTCACCTTTTGTACATACTGTTAAGGAGCAGAAAGGCAGGGGCAAACAGCATCTCTTTAAGGCTGTATATGAGAGTTGGAAAGTATATTTCTATTAGTTTGAACTCAGACCTCATTCCTTTATTTAAAAAACTTTGAGTTATGGTCACATACAATAACTCATTGCTAGCAACTCCAAATTAGTCACTGTAAATTCTCAAGTAGAAAGTGCTGGACTAGGGCACCTGGGTGGCTCAGTTGACTGACCATCTGACTTTGGCTCAGGTCATGATATCACAGTTTATAAGTTCGAGCCCCGCGTCAGGTTTGTGCTGACAGCTCAGAGTCTGGAGCCTGCTTCAGATTCTTTGTCTCTATTTCTGCCCCTCCCCAGTTTGTACTCTCCTCTCTCTCAAAAATAAATAAACATTAAAAAAACTTAAAAAAAAAAAAAGCTGGATTTAGGGGCAGTTGCTTTTTTAAAAACAATGTTATCCAGGTGATTACTTACCATACTACTACACAGAAGAAATAAAATTTTCTTTTTTTTCTAATGTTTTTATTTATTTTTGAGAGAGAGAGACAGCATGAGTGGGGAAGGAACAGAGAGAGAGGGAGACACAGAATCTGAAGCAGGCTCCAGGCTCTGAGCTGTCAGCACAGAGCTTGATGCGGGGCTTGAACTCACAAACTGTGAGATCATGACCTGAGCCAAAGTCAGACACTTAACTGACTGAGCCACTCAGGCGCCCCTAAAATTTATTTTCAACTAAAGACTAAATTGTATTAAAAGCTTATGAGTAAGGCAAATTTTTTCCTTTCCTTGAGCCTCAAACCTCAAATTCCCCAACATAAACATGCCAGAGGAATGAACTAACCTGCAAAATGCTAATGTCCCTTTTCTTTTTGTATTATATAGTATGTCCTACAGATTTATGTAGAGATGGAGACTCTTTTTTCTGGGCTTTATTTTTCTCTTGATGGGAATATAAGCATTTATGGCCTTGTATATTCATGTCCACACTCTCCTCCTTTTTACTAGTTGCCAGTGGCAGGTCTTTTGTTCATATAGGGCCAGGAAGCTAAAAATAATTTCCTCTCCCCTACTAGAGTTTCTTTGCTCTAATTTTGAAAGACTTTCCCCCCCTTGTGTACTCCACCATCTACAGCCTTTTATCCTTGAGTCAACCAAGAATATATTGGTATATTAGTCCTTTTCATTTCTTTTTTAAAATTTTTTGTCATTTACTAAAACAACTTTCAGGGTATTGACCATGCAACCTGGTTGAAACATTACTGCCTACTCAATTAGTGATAAAAACATGTGTAGAGTTTGAATTTAAGTGTCTTGTGCTTGTGTTGCTCTATGGCTGGTTAGGTTTTGTTTTTGTTTTTGTTTTTAAAATCAACTTGGATCTCTTACTCGATGTAAACAAAATGTACACATTCATCATTGACTCACAGAAGCCAAGAAACATGTGCTTTTTGAACTCAATATATTCTTTTCCTTATACTTACCTGAATCTGTTTCTGTTCACGTTAGTGAAATACAGGTGAGGAGGTACTAACTAATCTATGCTTTTTTTGGTTTTTAAATTCCATATCCTTTTTTTTTAACTTTTTATTAAAGTATAATATATGTACAAAAATAGGTACAGATCTTGAGTATACAGGCTCAATGAACTTTCACAAATTGAATATATGTAGGTAATCATCTTGGTCATCAAATCAAGAACAGAACATTAGCAACCCACACAAGAGCCCACTTATGCCCTGTTACCTCTGTTCCACCCTCTCTCTCTGCCGTCTTACCTCATTTACTATCCTGATTTGTAACAGAATGAATTATTTTTGCCTGTTTTAATTTACCCTTTTATTCTAATATAAAGATTTTGGGAATAGATATAAAAACAAAACCAGAAAAAGTCTCCCTCCCCACATACCCCCCTGCCCTGCCTCATCTAGTATCTTATATATTCTTTCAGAGCATAAACTCCAAACATACACCTGTTCATCTCCTTTCCTTACTCCTTAATTGTACATTCATTTTAATCCAAGAACATGTCTATTATGGGAAGGTATATGGTATTTTTGAGTATGAGTTAATCATTTTGTATATTTTTTATATAAATTCTATTGTTTATTATTTATTTTGGAGAGACAGTTAATCATTTTATGTATTTATTTTTTATATAAATTTTATTATTTATTTATTTATTTATTTATTTATTTATTTATTTATTTTGGAGAGACAGAGAGAGACAGCACGAGCAGGGAGGGTCAGAGAGAAAGGGAAATACAGAATCTGAAGCAGGCTCCAGGCTCTGAGCTAGCTGTCAGCACAGAGCCTGATGCGGGGCTCGAACCCATTAACTGTGAGATCGTGACCTGTGCCGAAGCCGGACGCTCAACCCACCGAGCCACCCAGGCACCCCAGAGTTAATCATTTTAAAGTTCTTGCTAATATAAATGCTTATATGTTGTTAAGATTTGGAATTTATTTTCATCACAAAGTGAACTTTTAGAAAACTTGAAATTAAAGAGAAAATAGTAACAGCTGTTTATCTTTATGTAGTCCATCACAATGGTGAGGAAGAAAATTATTCATTTTACTGGCTCTGATCAGAGAAAACAAGCAAATGCTGCTTTCCTTATTGGATGTTATATGGTAAGTATTAAAGTGATTTCCTAACATATTATTGAAAATGCATACAACAGTGGGACTTTAAATTGTGGTTGGAATTTTGAGATTACTTTTTCTATGATAATGTCCTGATTTCTTTCCAGAAAGAACATGTTTTTGGTTTTAAAGATTTGACCAACAGGGAAGGCTGTGCATATTTGGGAGGATGGGGTATATGGGAGATTTCTGTACTCAGCTTTGCTGTTTTGAACTTAAAACTACTCTTTAAAAAAAAATTGATCAACTATTGTGAAAACCCTTTTCTGAGTTTGGCACATAAGGTTAGAAAATAATGCCCCAGGGGCGCCTGGGGCTCAGTCGGTTAAGCGTCCGGCTTCGGCTCAGGTCATGATCTCGCGGTTCGTTGGTTCTAGCCCCGCGTCGGGCTCTGTGCTTACAGCTAGCTCAGAGCCTGGAGTCTGCTTCAGATTCTGTATCTCCCCCTCTCTCTGACCCTCCCCTGCTCGCGCTGTCTCTCTCTGTCTCTCAAAAATAAATAAAAAACATTAAAAAAAATTAAAAAAAAAAAAAGAAAAGAATGCCCCTAAGCTGTGTTTTTATAAACTTGTGGTCCATTTAGTGAAGTTGTAAAAGTGGTGTAAGGGCCAGTAATTGATTTTTTTTCCCCTAGAAAAACATTGAACTGCATCCTATGAAGTTAGAGTGCTTTATAATTTGAATACAGGCAGTTTTTTCCTAACTGAAGTATGATTCTTAGGTCTTTCTTACGGGTTCTCTCTATTCTCATCAAAACATCTCGCATGAGGGCATGGTTAGTCAGTGTTGTAGGAAAATGTCTGTGCATACTGCGTGTAACACAGGACATTGAGAGGTCTGTCTAAATCATTGCAAAGTGTGCTTGGGAATAGCCAGTATTTACACAAGAGTTATAAATTTCATTTATTTATGAGAATCAAGGAAGAGCTTTATTTTTTTAGTCCCATTTTACCCTGGTCCATTCATCTGCAGGAGTACCTTAGTGGCATGTTTTACAGAGTAGGCCAGGAGCTCCTCCAGAGTGGTGTCCCTTATCTTTTTGTTTGTTGGTGTGGAAGCTAGTATTGCTTCTCTGTTCACTGGAAAAGAGTGAGTTGGAGGTGTCTTCTACTCCCACCCACCAGAAGGAGATTGTTTTTGAAGTTCTTTAGATAAGTTCTTTCTTCCCTCAGCTTGCTACTTGACTCTGTCATGCTTTCCTCCTCCCTTTGAAAGTTATTTTCTTGTATATAGTTCAAAAAAATTTTTTTAATTTTTTTTTTTTTGCCACGAGGTGTGTTTTATTGTCATTAATCATACAAATAATTTGCTATAATATCCCAGGGCAAACCGGAGAATTTGGCAGTCTGATGGGGGGGGGGGGTCCCCTCAGAGACCCAGTAGGCCGGTGGCGTCGGCACGGAGTGCCTGGGTTCACAGTGCAGCTTGTCGCTTTGTGTCCATCTTGCAGGTGGCTCTTCTTCCTCCACATCATGACTAGGGTGTCTCGAAGATGACGGGGGTGGGGAATCCTTTAGGTTCTTAGGAAATTTCACTCCGCTTCTCCTGCTCAGTGGTCTCTTTGGTCGGCAGGGTGTTCTTCTCCTGCGTCTCCATTTTCTTCAGCTTGGCCTTATCGAAGCTGGCGATTTCCCCCATGTCTGGCTTGTCTGCCATTTTCTTAAAGTGATCCGTCGAGTTCCGCTTCAGGCCCACCGACTGGTGCTCCCACTCGCGTCGCTGCAGCAAGAGACCTTTAATTTTTTTTAATGTTTTTTAATTTATTTTTGAAAGAGAGAGAGAGAGACAGCGTGAACAGGGGAGGGTCAGAGAGAGGAGTCACAGGATCTGAAGACAGGCTCCAGGCTCTGAGCCAGCTGTCAGCGCAGAACCTGGCGCGGGGCTCGAACTCACAAACCATGAGATCATGACCTGAGCCAAAGTTAGACGCTTAACCGACCTAGCCATCCAGGTGCCCATTCTCGTACACAGTTTAATAATTTGGAATATACAATGATTAGACCAGAAGTTGGTGGGACTAGCTAACATCGCACCTAAACTTTAGTGATTTCCTTTTCTGTTTAAGGCAAATCATTAATAACAATGATTAAGGCCATTTTTGCTTTTGTTTTTTCTCTTATGCTCATAGAAATAGTTGATAAAAATGTTTCTGGGATAGTTGTGTCATCTCTGAGTATATTAAACATAGGTTGTAGATTCTATCTTAAAATTTGACTTCTTAAGCTTACCCAAATGTGGTGCTTTTTTTAAATTTGTTTTTCCATCTTTCCTGGTGTTTATTGTGCTTTGCAGCAAAAATTCATAGGAGAATAAAAAGCCTATGCAAGTTCTCAAGAAAAATAGAATAAGGAGGTAGCTTTTTAAATGGGGGCATTTGGTCTCAATACTTACCTAATCACTGGGTATAGAAACCTCATGGATTACAGGATAAATCATAACAGCTTTATAGAAAGAGGGAAGTAGCCAGGATTCTTGGGGTTTGTACAATATTAAAGGAAATCCTGGAGAAATGGCCTTTGGTGTGACAGTAAAAGTGTTCATACTGCCCAGGAAAAAATCTGGGTGGCTGAAGCCATTCTGTTTTGGAGATTGTGCTGTTGAATAGAATATACTGAGTTCTGCCTGGACTATTCTTGGTTCAGTCATTTGTTTCTGGTCAGAAGAGATGTCCCCAAGTTGTGGGTAGGGGCGCATCTTGGGAAACCAGATGTGATATTGTCAGTGTGAAGAACCTCCAGAGAAGGTGGCTGTGAGGTGAGCATGGGATTTGTTAAAAACAGAACACTTGAGGGGCGCCTGGGTGGCTCAGTCGGTTAAGCCTCTGGCCTTGGCTCAGGTCAGATCTCACATTCGTGGGTTCGAGCCCGGCGTCAGGCTCTTGGCTGACAGCTAGCTCAGAGCCTGGAGCCTGCTTCTGGTTCTGTGTCTCCTTCTCTCTACCCCTCCCCCTCTCATGCTCTGTCTCTCTCTGTATCAAAAATAAATTTTAAAAAGACATTAAAAATTTTTAAAAACCAGAACACTTGATAATTTTATAAATAAGAAACTTCTTTTTTATAATCTTATTGTTGTTTTTTTACTACTAGTGAAAAAAAAAATTGACCCCTTGGCAGATTTACTGAAAATTGATTGTCATATTTGTCCGAAGTTTGGTGTTGGCTTTTTGACTTTGTTTATGGTTGTATTTTGGCATGTAGAAGTGTAGTTTTCTATATTTGACATATTTAGAGTTAGAAATCCTTCCAGGATTTTATGCTCTCAGATCAACACGGATTTGATTGGTTAGGAAAGTGCCAGGTAGGCAATCTGGAGATGGACTTGAGTTCATTCCTTTGCTTGGTTAGAAGCCAGCTTGGCAGGAGGATTACCGCTCTTGGCTGTGGTGAAAATCTTTGCAGCCATGACTGGCTGGTTAAAGCAGGAGCCTGGAGTTCAAATGATGCTAGGTAGTGAAACAGAGAAACTTCTAAGAAAAGGAAATTTATTAATACTAGCAAAGGAGGATCGAGGTATAACATGGGTACCTTAAAAGATAAAACATCAAAACTAAGTAAGTGGACATTTGATCTGGTTGAAGTCTGTTAAATCATCTGATTAAAGATTTGTCGAAAGAATGAGAGTTCCCTAAAAAATTAGACTGCAGCCTTGATGACCTTTTTTTGGAGTTATTGAGGAATTTTGAACATTGTAAGCCTTTTTAGTGCTTGACCTGGATGGTGGTGTGGGAATGTTAAAAAGTCTGGAGGAAAAGCTGTCAGAAAGGAAATATTCCAAATGGACTGATGCTTGATCCATCCTTTTACACTCAGGGCTTCTGAAATGGATTCTCCCTTCATCTTTATGTATTCAGAAGGACCTAATGTAGAGTGTGGAGGAGGCTTGAGAATAAAGTGTCAGTACATAGGTTATTTTTTTGTCTAAAAAACAGAGGAAGTTAGTTTTACAAGTACTCAAAATAACTCACATACTCAAACAGGATTGATAAGCTCATGCCCTATTTTGTCAGATGGTCAGGTGTCATGTGTGGCAGAAGAAGTGAGATTATTGGCTTAACTATTCTTTTGTCTTCAGTGTGCATATTTACAAGTAATGTACTTTGTGTGGTCTTGTGGAGTCAAAATCATCTGAAGTGGTAGGAGCTTTGATAACAAATTATGGTGAAAGTAAAAATCTTGGAGCGCTTGGGTTGCTCAGTTGGTTAAACGTCCAACTCTTGGTTTTGGCCCAAGTCACCATCTCACAGTTTTGTGGGTTTGAGCCCTGCATGGGGTTCTGCACTATCAATGTGGAGCCTGCTTGAAATTGTCTCTACACATCTCTCTCTCTCTCTCTCTGCCCCTTACCCACTTGTGCTGTCTCTGTCTCACTCAAAATAACCTTTAAATTTTTAATTAAATTAAATTAAGAAAAACTTTTGTACCACTCACTGTAGAAGAGGAATATAAAAGATCAGTGCATTACATCATTTTATGAAGTGTTAAGTTTACCCTGTGGTGATAAGTCGGTGGTTCCTTATTACCTAGCTGGATTCAGAGGGGGTAGTATATAGCCTGTCAAAGTAAAGGTGAAATTTTCAGTGAAAGTGCCTTTCAAAACAAATTCATGGTTAAGAGTATTTTGAAACTAAAAGTTTGAGGGTCACCTGGGTGGCTCAGTCATTTAAGTGTCAGACTTTGGCTCAGGTCGTAAGAGAGAAAGGTCAAGAGAGCTTGAGAGTTCAAGCCCCACATCTGGCTCTCTGCTAACAGCTTGGAGCCTGGAACCTGCTTTGAATTCTGTGTCCCATTCTCTCTCTGCTTCTCCCCAACTTGTGCTCAGTTTCTCTGTCTCTCAAAAATAAGTAAGTGTAAAAAAAATTAAAAAAACAAAGAAAAGTTCAAAACTTCTGTTTTGTCATTTTGTGAAAAGTGTCATGTCCAAAACCTGTACACCCTTGAGAAATTTAGAAAATCTTCCTTAAAAATAAAAAGTAAAACCCGTTTATATTTATAAAAACAGGATATGTACATATGTATGTATAATACACTATTTTTTTTATGTTCACTAGTGCAGTTTTATCACTTATTTTTTTAGTTAGTGGCCCATTCTTCCATTTTGGTACATACTGCATCATCTGTATACCTGGATTATATTCGTATTTCCTCCATCAATCCAAAATGTCCAAAGCAGGGGCGCCTGGGTGGCCCAGTCGGTTGAGGGTCTGGCTTCGGCTCAGGTCATCTCACAGTTCGTGAGTTTGAGCCCCGCATTGGGCTCTGTGCTGACAGCTAGCTCAGAGCCTGGGGCCTGCATTCAGATTCTGTGTCTCCCTCTCTCTCTGACCCTCCCCTGCCCACACTGTCTCTCTTTCTCTCAAAAATAAATAAAACATTTAAAAAAAAAAAAGTCCAAAGCAGTATGTAATCTAGGACCATACATTGTGTATGATTGTTGTGCCCTTAACCTCTCTTACACGTTCATGGTCCCTTGTTGCTAACACTGATTTATGACAGAGGCCAGATCTCTTATGGAATGTTCCATCTTTTGAATTTCTATGGTTTCTTCTTTGTGGTATGCTTTAACTTGTTTTCTCCATTCTCTGTATGTCTTGTGAACCGGCAGTTAAATCCATAGGCTTGTGCATTAGTAGAATATGTTGCATTGTATCAGAAAACATATAATGCCTAAATTACCATTCAGGATGTTAAAAATGACCACTGGATTAGGGGCTAATCATATTTCTTCAGTGTATGATTTTTATCCTTTATGACTTAATGGATTTGGATGGTGTTATTTTGGAAATATTTATATGTTCAGTTCCCCATCAACTATGCGTCTAGTGTTTTAAACAGCAATAGTACGTGCCTCAGTCAGTAATTTTATTATGATTTCTGTGTAACCATAATTTCTAATTATCTCATCCATCCTTCATTTATTGGTTGGCTTTCTTTTATGGAAATTAAACTTCCCTTTTTCCAGTTAAGACTGTTGATTATCCTGAAACCAATTTCCTACTGAAAAGGCAGAATAAATGGTCTTTTTCATTTCAGTACAGTTTTCAATTGAAAGTCAAGTGTTCTAGTGATAGAATTTTATAACCTGCTTTAAAATCATCTAAGTAAAGTTTCAGTGGATTTTAGATTTATTTGCTAAGCATGTTTTCAAATGTGCAGCACTTCCCCATTAGTTTTTAATAACATCTGATTAGCATTTGTGAAGTTGGGAATTTACTAACCAGATGTCTATCATTGGCTGGATGGGTTGTAAGAATGGGGGTAAAGGGGGGCGCCTGGGTGGCTCATTGGGTTGAGCTTCTGACGTCGGTTCAGGTCTTGTCTTGTGGTCTGTGAGTTCGAGCCCCGTATCAGGCTCTGTGCTGACAGCTCAGAGCCTGGAGCCTGCTTCAGATTCTGTGTCTTTCTCTCTCTAGCCCTCCCCCACGCATGCTCTGTCTCTCTCTGTCTCTCAAAAAATGAGTAAACATTAAAAAAAATTAAAAAAGAAGACTGAGGGTAATCATTCCTGCATTTACATTTACTTCTCATGGTAACATAGCTTTTTTAATTAAAGCACCCATTAAAATCAAGAATTGAAACAGCTGTACATGATTTTATTTATATGAAGCTCTTGGAAATCTGTCTATTCTATTCCATAGAGACAGAGAGCATATCAGTGATTGGCTCAGACTTGTGGTCAGCGGGAAACATTTGGAATTAATTGGGAAGATGTACCTTTGAGGGTGATGGAAATTTCCTGGATTGTGTAATGGTTATACAGGTGTAGACAGTTGTTAAAATCCATTGACTTTACATTTAAAATGTATGTTTCTGTTGACTGTAAAATGTCCTTCTGTGAATATTTTTTCAACTAAAAAAGTTAATAAATAATAGCTGAATTTAAAACTAGGCATTTAAATCAAGACACTTAAAAAATGAAGCATTAACTGTTAAATTTATTAATATTTTAGGGAAAGTCTTTAAAGCACAATTACCATATATAATCATCTAAGGAATAATTGTCACTTTAGTTAATTTTTTATGTGTATACTTTGTAATAGAAGTGGTAGTGTGTAATACTAGTAGTATAAACATTAAGTTTTAGTTGCAAAATAGGTTTTTTTTTTAATGTTTTATTTTATTTTTGAGAAAGACAGCATGAGCAGGGGAGGGTCAGAGAGAGAGGGAGACACAGAATCCGAAGACATGCTCCAGGCTCTGAGCTGGCAGCACAGAGCCCAACATGGGGCTCGAACCCACGAACTATAAGATCATAACCTGAGCCAAAGTCGGATGCTTAACCAACTGAGTCACCCAGGTGCCCTGCAAGATAGTTTTTTAAGAGACCACTGAGCTGGCTTTTAATTTTATCTGGCACAAATTAAGTATTCAGTAAAATGTCTTTTTCTTTATCTTATTTATCCCCCTGTTCCTGTCCACCATTATCATATCTTAAATCTACTTTTCATATTAAAAAACAAGAATGTTACCATTGTATCTTATCTTATTGCCCCAGCAATTCAGTTTTCCTGCAGATACATAATATTCAGCTCTTCCATAGGTTAAATGCACTTTTGAGGGCTACTGTAGGAAATTAACCATTGTTTCTGACATTTTTTGTGTTTAAAGTGTTCTGAGTGTAAGTGACGCAAGTAGACTTTTGGTACATATCTTGCGAATTTCCCGTCCTTTAATGTTTAATAGATTACTTTGGTAGAGCTAATTGGGCTAACATATAAATTCCCTGTTCAAAATTTATCACTCTATTTTATTATTTTTTGTTTCTAAGTAATTTTTATAACCTTTATAATGACTTATTCTAGGAATTTATTAATTCAGCAATCTGTGAGTAGAATCCTAAATTGTATTGAATTTGTGATTACTTCAACAGGATAAGAGCTCAGAGACTTAATTTGTTACTTAATGATGATCTTTTGAACTTGCAGTCTCCTTTTCCTGAAGGATTTAATTATTTTGGACCCAGAGTAGTCAATGCCAGGTTAAGGTGGCTGCAGGGTGAAGGGTTCGGATGAGAAGTTAAGACAAAGGGAGCAGAGAGATGATCTGGGAGCTGTAGGTAAGAATCCAGTTTGGCATATAGCCATCTAGATGGGGCAGCAAAACTGAAGGATAAAATCAGGTGGGATGGCCATGGTCTTAGTAAATACTCAGCTCTGGGCAAACAATCTTCCTGGGTGTCTGAAAGGTAGGGCAAACAGCATCAGGCAACTGTCAATAGCAACCAGGAACCAGGTTGAATGTGAGGTGTGCCCAAAAGGGGACAGGATGGGCCAGAGGAACAGGCCAGGTGGTGGAGGTGGCTGTAGGCATCACAGATCATCACAGCTGTACTTCATTTTTCACTCTAGTGAGCCTGACTGCTGATATTTCAGCTGATGTGATAGTCTGGTGTGGTATTAGTTTGGGGAAAGAGTAAAGAGAAATGACTCTCTGACTATTAGGAGCTTTGATTGTAGATCTTTTAAGCTGTCTGGAATTTTGGATCCTGTTCTTGTTTTAGTACTTGTTTTAGATAGTATGGTTTCTCATCTGTAAATAAAGCCTGAGCAGTAGACCATCTTTCATCCACAGCAAGCAGTGTGATTTTCAGAGTGACCAGTTAATATCATGGGTTGGAGAGTAGTAGCCTGCTAGCTGTATGTAACTAACAGAGTATTTATTTATAAATAATAGTTGTTTGTTTGTTTTTGCCATGTTTAAAAATTAGGAGGTTTCATGTAAAAAAAAATCAAGATTTTTGCTTTTAAAAAAAAATCTCTACTACTCAAGTAGTATAACCATGTACACTTATACCCAGAGCCAATTCCTTCACATGAAAGAAAAAATGTTTATTGGGGCGTCTGAGTGGCTCAGTTGGTTAAGCGTCCAACTTTGCCTCAGGTCATGATCTCATGGTTTGTGAGTTCAAGCCCTGCGTCGGGCTCTGTGCTGACAGCTCAGCCTGGAGCTTGCTTCAGATTCTGTGTCTCCCTCTCTTTCTGCTCCTCCCCCGTTTGTGCTCTGTCTGTCTCTGTCTTTCAAAAACAAATAAATGTAAAAAAATTTTTTTTAATGTTTGTTTATTTATTTATTTTGAGAGAGAAAGGGAGAGAGAGAATCCCAGGCAGGCTCTGCCCTCCAGCATGGAGCATGGAGTCAGACCCTTAACTGACAGAGCCATCCAGGTGCCCCTCCTTCACACTTATTAGCTGTAAGGCTTTGGTAGATAAATGATTGCTACTCCAAACTTCCAGTTTCCCTCTTTTTAAATTGAGGATCATTATACCAGCCTACTATGTATATAAATAAAAATAATTGAAAAGTTAAAACTGTTGAAGTATAAGGCTATCTGATTTTTTTTCTAAAAATGATTTAGTTTTTTTTCCATAGTTTCATCTTTGTGCAGGGGCTGTGAGAATGATTTATCTTATCCTATAATATTGTATATTATATATAATCTTTTCCCTGTTCATCTGTTTTTTTCAGTAGTTGGATCTATAAGCTTTCTTTACAACTTTCATGAACATTTTTGTATTAATCTGGAGAGAGTGATTTCTTTAAAAAAGATCATTCAAGTCTTGGCATAGGAAAGACTGTGTCATCTGGTTGATGTGAAAATAGTTAATACTGGGGAAACACTGTGACATTTCTCCATGAAAAGTATTTGAAAATGGTTTACTGGTTTATTGGGCTGCCACATTTGTTACGGAATTCAAGTACCTTTTGTTATTCTGCATTCTCAGGATGATTTCTATAATGTTTTGGTTTTTAAGACTGTATCAAAGGCTAAGTACATAGCGTAAGTTTCAAAATGTTCTATGTAAGAATAGAAATAAGAAGCATGTGTCTAAGTGATTGGGTGTTTTATTTAAGGCCTGAGTTGTCAGGCTTGAAACTGAATGATCTGGCTAGGATTCTTTTCTTTCAGTCCACTAATTAATTAATTCACCACCAGTTGAGCCCCTCCCAGGTTTTGAAACACAGATCTGGAGTCCAAGGTTAGAAACTCTACAGGAATGGAGGCAGGCTGATGGTAATTTAAAAAATGGGGGTGGTGGAAATCCTAGAAGTGGCTTTGATTTTATTCAGCAAAAAAGATTATGACTTTGAAAAGCACTATTGACCTCTCAAGTATTTCTGCCCCAATATTTTATTCATCCTGTGAGATCTCTGTTTGCTTCTTCAGAGACACAGACAGAGTTGGCAACAGGCGCTCCTTCCTGATGCTTTCTAAGCCATGAGACTTGCTTATCTTTACATCTGTGCACTTGTCACCTGTTTTTTTTTATTTATACACTTTTAACAGACTGAAGTGATCCTTTCTCACTGTTGATTATGTTACCATATTGTTGCTACCTGACAAATTACACTTCTGGGCTGCAGTCATCTAAAGGCTAGCCTGGGGCTGGAGGATGCACTGCTAACGTGGTCTCTTCACACCCCTGCCAGTTAGCACTGGTTATTGGCACATGGCCTCACTGAATGATACCTTGAGGTATCTAGAGTGAGGAGTCCAATGCAGAAGCCACAGCATTACTTATACATTAGCCTCAGAAGTTACACTCTGCCTTTTAGGCATTGTTTACACATAGGTGCCCTATTCATTGTGGGAGGGGGCCACGCAAGGGTACAAGTACCAGGAGATGAGCATGCATCACTGGGGCTGTTTCCTAAGCCGGGTGCCACAGCTGTTTAATATCTCTCTTGTTCCTGATTTGTTGCTTCCTATTTTTGGATGGCAGTGTGGATTTAGAGTGACCATTCTATATTTGTACAAAGCTTCTCATGAAAATATACCAATGGAATTTGAGAAGGACCTAGCGTCTAAATTGCTAGGAACACAGTGATAGATGATAAAATTGTATTGATTGAGTTCACTCATTTGAGGATCTGTATTAATAGAGGGGTCATATATAGGGTCTTTCTTAAAAAAACAAGTTTAGAATAATTCCATTTGGTAAGGCCTCTTGACTAGGGAAGATACCTGAGTGTACAATTAAAAATTATAGATTGCTAGCATATATGTCCTTAACAATTCTGTGTCTTAGTCCTTCTGAGTAGCCATAACAAAGTGCCAGAGACTTGGAGGCTTATAAACAAATGTATTTCTCACACTTCTGGAGGTTGGGACTTCTAGGATCTGAATGTCAGCATGGTGAGGATCTCTATGGAGCCTCTTTCATAAGGCACTAATCCCATTCATGATGGCTCCACTTTAACGACCAACCATCTTCCAAAGGCCCCATCTACTAATACCATCACATGATCTTTTGGGGGTTAGGATTTCAACATACGAATTTTCAAGGTGGGGCATACAAAATTCAGACCATAGCATTATATAAATAGACTTAGTCTATACATTTCTTTCAACTTATCTCGTCTGAGTATAACCTGTTAACCTCAGTATAACCAGTATTACCTGTTTATGTACATTATGTACAAGCATACCCCAACTAGATTTTTAAAATAACATTTTCTTAGAGTTCATGGCTAGGGATTTAGGTTTTATTCCCCCTTAGGAGAAAATGTTACATTGCTCTTGTGTTCTTTGAATTAAACTTGTATTCCAAAGCTAATCCAGAATTATTTAATGTTATTAGAGACTGTGTTTTAAAAGTGAGAAGGAAATAATACTATTGCAATTTTAGTAATTAAAGGAACCAAAGAACTGCAATCTGGAGTAAGAGGAATTTTCTTTAATCTGGTGCTTAAGGGAAAATTCCTATAATTTGAGACAAGGTTTTTATTAGAAATTTAAGGAAAATCTGAACGAGGTCTCTGGATTTCATTTACTTAAATTATGTATATATACACATACATATGTAAACATAATTGAATCAGACCCTGTTTTCACTCTCATTTGCCTCAAAGTATTTTTATTTGTGGGTTCTCACTTCAGTTAGATTGAGGAAACAGCTCGTATATGTATGTAGTAGAGATTAAAAGTTTATAATTAACTTTTTTAATGATTTCTTTTTCCTAGTCAAAATTTAAAGTATATTATCCCAAAGTAAGCTTTACCACTGACTCTAATTTGTGTAATAAGACATATGCCAAATCTAATGCTTGTGGTCACCTCCCCTCCCCCATATATTAGCTGAAAATGCCCTGCCCTGCAGGAAGATTCTGCATTGGAAAAAGACTTGTGCCTTCAGATAGCATGAGGGTCAGAAAATTCCAGGCAAACCTAATTGGAGATTGAGGATGACTTATCTAGAGGGATGCCAATAGTTTTTAAAACCAACGACTTGTAAGGAAGAGAAGGAGAGAATGAGCCTAGTAAAATACTTCTGCAACACTACAACTGAGAAGACAGTGGAACAACATGTATAAACTATTGAGAGAAAAGACCTACCCACCAAAAATCATACATAGTCCGTAAATGTCAGGGCAGAAAACAAGAAACTATCAGAAATGCAAGGAATACTAGCAGTGGACCTGAAATGCTAAAGCATCTACTTAAAGTAATTCTACCATATAAAAATGGAAGCATAATGTAGTTCTGAGGATATAAGAAGCCAATGAGAATAGGAAACAAATGCAGTTTTATAGGAAAACTGTATTTCTTACAAAGTATTGTTAAGTAGTTAAATCTAAATGGATGGAGTTAATAAACTTGCTCTGACTTTATGTCCTTTTCCCCAGTCTCAGTCCATCTCCCAACCCTGACTCCCACACACTTCTTTATGGTCATTTCAGTGGGTTTTCAGAAAAGAGATGAGGTAAAAGTATGTGCTCAGTCTAACGTCTTGGTTTAGAAAGTCTGTTTTAAAAATGCTATACTTGTTACTACAAAAGATTGTGGTGAATTTGTTGGTGAGTGCTCTTTCTGCAAGCAGCAGAAACTAGCTATGGCAGATTGAAACAAAAAGTTTCACTGATGGGTGCTGGGTGACTCTCAGGATCCTTGGGAAAGCTAGAGATTGAGGCTCAGGTTATTGGAGAGAAATTGTATAAAACTTTGCAGTGACAGCACTAAATCTTCATTTAGAAATAAATTGCCATTTTCTTTTCTTTTCATATGTAGGTTATATATTTGGGGAGAACTCCAGAAGAAGCATATAGGATATTAATGTGTGGAAATACATCCTATATTCCTTTCAGGTAAATATGAGAGTGATATGATAAATTCAATCAAGCACTTGCCGGAAATATTGTGGTATAAATTGTTTCTGAAAAAAAGAAGACCTGGTAAATAGTCATGTTAGAGTGGGTGTAAATAACCCTGTAGATCTGGGTTGCTCAACAGTAACACTATCAACATTTTGTTGTGGAGGCTATCCTGTGTATTGTAGGACGCTCAGCAGCATCCCTGGCCTCTGCCTGCTACTTGCCAGTAGTACCTCCTTCTCCATGAAATTAATTGTGGAAACCAAAATGTCTCTAGACATTGTCCCTAGGTGGTGAATCACTTCTATGTGGAAAATATGCTTTGTAATCAGATGAGAGTCCTGGAGTAGGACTCGGAGCTACCACTGAGTAGTTGGGTCCTGAAGAGTTAAGAGAGAAGTTTTCCTGATAATCAGGAGTAAAAAGGAACCTCTTTGTCCTAGGGATTTGCCAGCAGAGATAGTGGGCAAGGTTGCTAATAGCACCACTACTAGAGAAAACAAGTGGCTGTGTCCTAGAGGCACTTTGTAAATACGGTCTGTATGTGAATGGATGACGCCCTCGTCCTCATCTCAAACTTACCAAGTGATCATGTTGAAGATCTTTTGAAAAAAACTTGTGTTCTTTTTTTCTTTAAGTTCTAAAAGTTTTCTCTGTGTGTTTCTCAAAATCCTTGACTTAGCTACATAATCTAAATATTGTATGGCACTTGACGTGTAATAAAGGTGTGAAATAATTTTGCTGATTACATGCTGTGTTGGTAATTACAAGTATTGCATTATTCTTCCGCTTGTTAAGTTAGGTAGTAATTTTAGTATTGTTGCATATACCTTGAATGCCTGATTTGGAAGGTATGGCTTCACTTTTTAAATGAAAGATTGTATAGTGCTCGCTTCAGCAGCACATATACTAAATATAAGATTGTGAATTTGACTTCATTGTGGACAAGCTTTGGGATGGGTCTCCCATTGGGCAGAATCTTCTTCAATAATTGTAGGACTGTTCATGGACTTACTCCATGAAATAGATGTTTGTTTCAAAACTTTGTATATTAAGTGAGTTAGCAAGTTAGAAAAATTGCTTTGACAGTACCACCACCTTTCTTTCTAGTACAAGGATTATTTTAGGTATTATGTTATTTGAGGTGGGTAGAAAGAGATGAAGATTATTTTCTAACCTGGAGAGTGCTCTGCTTTTCTTCTTAGCCTGTAGTCTAACAGCAACCATATACTTCCTTTAGAAGAAAGGCTTGTATCTGTGGTTTGTGAGTCACAGGAACATTGATATACAGTGATAATTTAGTTGTATAGAGCTCCTTATATTGGTATTATTGGTATTCCTCTATAATAGTGCCATTCTGAAAGTTTATAGCGCAAGGTCCTGAAATAGAATAAGCACACACATTTCACATAATCCAAGTAAGGATCCATGAAACACTGTTGATGTAAAAGAGAGTTTGCATTGTTTTAAATGCAAAGGCCAAAAATAGAATAAATGTTGCCTTGTTGTTGTTGTTGTTATTTTTGCCATACCTGAGTTTAAAATTACTGAAGTTTAGCACTTCATTACTTCTAGTCCCAGGAGCAAATGTTTGTAATTCTCTAATAAAAAACAGGACTTAGCTAGAAACAGCTCAAGGTGGTAAATATGAATCTTTGCAGTCACAGATACCAGATATTTGATATATCTAAAGTATTGTTTCTCCAAGGATGGCCTATGAATTAGTGTCAATCTGTGAAGTTTTTGATCCCAGCTAAGTATAGGAATTGGGAGTGAGATTTTAGAGACATTTGTAATAATGTAATAGAATATTTTTGTCTGTGGAATCAAATATTAGAAGAATTTGGGCTTGTATTTGATGTGTTTTTTTTCCCTTCTATTTTCTAGTAATTCATTTTTCTTTATAAAAAACATTTTTATTAAATAAAAATATTTGATTTTATTTACAGAAATAAAGTTAATGTGTTATTTTGGGTATGTAATAGTACAATACTGTTGTATTTTATACTTATTGCATTCTACAAAAGTATCAGCATGTGGCAGATTTTTAAAAAATCTGGTGCTTCACATTTTACTGTTCTGTTGAACTTACTAATTAGGAGGTAGGCCAATCATAATTAATAAAGCTTGATAATATTAAAAAAATTTTTTTTACATTTATTTCCTTTTGAGAGATAGAGTGAGACAGAGCGTGAGCAGGGAGGGGCAGAGAGAGGAGGAGACACAGAATCTGAAGCAGGCTCCAGGCTCTGAGCAAGCATTCAGCACAGAGTCCGACGCGGGGCTGTGAGATCATGACCTGAGCCTAAGTCGGACACTCAACCGACTGAGCCACCCAGGTGCCTTTATTTTTTTTTAAATTTTTAATGTTTTTTATTTATTTTTGAGAGGCAGAGCGATCAGGGGAGGGTCAGAAAGAGAGGGAAACACAGAATCCTAAGACAGCTTCCAGGCTCTGAGCTGTCAGCACAGAGCCCGATGCGGGGCTCGAACCCACGAACTGTGAGATCGTGACCTGAGTCGAAGTCAGACGCCTAACCGACTGAGTGACCCAGGTGCCCCTGATAATATTTTTTTTAAGTTTGATAATATTTTGGAAGAGATTGCATTATAGTCTTTTATTCTTGCCTCTTGAAGTGCATAGTATAAATACAGCTGTTAACAAGAATAGCATTGATTTATAGTTAGAATTTTTGGTGCTCCACAATAGTAGTTAATAAGATTTAATCCAGCTTAGATATACTTCTTCAATCGCCAAGTTGATTTGATTTTTTAATGGATATATTCAATACTTCTCTCTGCCTCTCTAAATGAAAAAATAGTATAAAATGTAGTTCAATATTTTCTCGATACCTTAGGATTATTGTTATGAAGAGCATATATTTTTATTTTTTGGTATTACCTATAATACTCTTTTGTGTCTGCGTTGATTTTTTTGTGTGTGGTGGAGGGGGTCTCTATATATTTTCAGCCCACTAAACTCATGTGTAACTGTAGCTATCGTCCAGTTCAATGTATAGAACACTGGCAGCACCCCTGAGGATTACGGTCCGCCCTTTTCTAGTGAGTAACCACCCTCTAAATAACCACTGCTGACTTCTACCACCATCAATTAGTTTTCTTGACTTTGATCTTCTTATAAATGGAGTCAGAGAGTAGGCATTTTGCAGAACTGGGACTAGCTTTTAAATACATCGTGGCTGTGAGATGTATCTATGGTGTAGGCATCCTTTCTATTGCTTTTGTGGCATTCCATTCTATGAATACATCACAATTTGTCCTTTGCCCTTTTGATGGATTTCTGGGCTGTTTGCAGTTTGGGGCTATTATGCATACAAGCTGTTGGAAAAGCTGTTATTTTTTAAACTAATACTTGACATTGTTTTGCTGGTTTTCAGCAATACTCCTTCATTGATTCTCATCTGCTTCTCTAAGTTTGTTAAATGATCTTACCCGCCCCTACCTTAACATCCAGATTCATAGTTGCTATTCTGTTTTTTTTTTGAAGAAGCCTGATGGCTTGGGTAGAAGGAAGGAAGTATGGGTGTGTTTAAAGTTGGAGGTGTTAATGAAGTAAACAAGAATGAATAAAGAAAGATTTTTGTTGTCTCTTCAGGTAGTGTGATGGATGAGGCAGAACTTTAGCTGAGCCCAGATCAAAGCTTGTCAAATTATCATTGACTAGAGCAGGGCTTGGCCTAGACTAGGTTCTCAAAAAATATGCATTGAATAAATGCATCAAGTTATCACAAAGACTGAATCAACATGTCTTTAACTTGACTGGGGAAGAATTATCAGTAGGTTAAGAAGATAATAAAAGTGGTCAAAACCACTGGGATGCAATTTGAGACTTTACCGTATTTCTTCTGATAATTTTGATTTTGGTTTAGGCTAAATTACTTTGTTTCCTTACCCATAGGTTCTCTATCTAAAAAGTGTTCTTTATTCCATGGAAAAGTTATTACTACAAATCAACAAATATTTGTTGATTCTCTAGGTCAGTGATTTTTAAACTTGAACATAATATTGCAGTCACCTGGAGGACCTGTTAGAACAAAAATTACCTTGCCCACCCATAGAACCTCTGACTCTGTGGGTCTGGGAATTAGCACTTCTAAGAAGATCAGGAGATGCTGCTGCTGTTTGACCAGTGACCACACTGAAAACTGCTAAGAGTCATTTTGTTTTTCTCCTCCTGAATATTGCCAATAAACTATCGGTAAAGTCATTTTCTAGGTTGCATAGAGACCTGGTCTAGCTTTTTGGATGAGCAGCTTTTTAAATTCAGAAGCTTACTGGACAAAAATGGCATGTTATAAGACTTTGTGTATAATCCTATGAAGGCTAATCTATAACTTAACTCAGTAATTCTAACCAATCCAGACAGTAATGTCTAAACTAAAATAGTCCTTTTACTCCTTGTTCATGTTGCTATAAAAGTCTATATTCTTAAGATCTGTGTAAATTGAAAACTGAAATAATTGTTCAGGTTAAGTAATATTACAATGTGAAAAATCAACCAAGTCAGGCAATTAATGATGTCTTTACTAGCAGCCTGTTTCCTTCCACCATGGGACCACATATGGACCATTCAAGAGTTTGGCATGTCTAGAATGATCACAATTGAATTAATTTTTATCTTGCCTAATTCCAAACATTTTCCTTTGTAATTGCTCCTGGTAGCTAGAAAGGAGAAACAGATAGGAGTGAAGTTCAAAACCTTAACTGACAATAACAGATTTGTGGTAAGATTAAAGATAGATGTTGATGCAGTGTTGGGTGGAGTTGTCTGTAAACTAATTTAAGCACTTCCCCAAGAGCACTAAAGCCTCTACTAAAGGTGGTTGACCCATTAGTTCCTGTGGTTTTCTTGGTATTCTAATCTTGTAAGAATCAGAAAGAAGTTACTCAGTTAACTTGTTAAAAAATGTGAAAGCATAATGTGAAGAGCAGACTGCTTTCTTTTTAGCTTGCAACCAGTATTTCAGTTAGCAGTGATGCGCCTCAGATGAACCTCATTGGCTATGATACTGCCACTGTACAAAGATTGCACCTAGTATTTCAAATATTACTTTGATTTCCCAATATTGTTTTTCTTTGTGGATAGACATACTTGCAGCACATACTTGTACATGCACACACATATGTATATACAGAATCAAAAAGAAGTCTTAACCTTGTAATAGTTTAATATGGTATTTTCAAGTTCAAAGAAAAGATCAATCCCTTGCTCTTTTGTGGGAAGGGATACATATTACTGATTAGAACTCAAGGAACTTTTTGAAGCCTGGCCATCGAGGCCAAAAATGATCTAGGGAGATCATTTGAAATTTAGAAAGTGGTCATTATTGATTCATGCCTATAAAACAGTATCTACTGGAATAGGTAGAAACTGCAGTGAAATGTATAACAGTGGCATTTGACTGTAAAATCAAAAGGCAAGATTTTTCTTTTTGAGTCTGGTTCCGAATATGTGATTTGCTTTTAAATTCTAGTTTGCTTTGAGGCAAGTGTACTACCGAAAATTAAATTTAACTGAGCTATGTATTTCAATACTTTTGGGATTTCAGAGATGCTGCCTATGGAAGTTGCAATTTCTACATTACACTTCTCGACTGTTTTCATGCAGTAAAAAAGGTAAGTGAATCGTAGGATGCACCCAGTATTGAGTTGGAAGACTAATAAGCCTTTCCTGCAAGGATCTTCCAAGATGTGCATGATGGCAGATACCTCATTTCCCACTAACGTTAGAATGATGCCAAACCAGAAAATGATTTTTCTGAATCTGAGTGTTTCCCTGAATGAGTTGGAAGAAAAGCCACTGGAACAACAGAGGTCAATAAGTAATTAGGTTCTAAATCCAGACATTATTTTGAGTGTGTTGTGATTTCAAAGAAAACTGAAAAGTAAATAGATTACTGATTTCCAGGTTTTCTTTGACTTATGTATTTTCTGGGTCTGATATCCACCAATCCTCTTTACCACAGACATGTCTGTTTTGCAGTAATTGTTACCAACACTTCATTTTGAATCTTCAGGCATTCAATTTCTAGTTCAGAAGAATTTGTGTAGTCCATTAGTTTGTTCCTAGGTTTTATATAAGACTAAATAGGTCACCACTGCTTTGTCAAAGCTATTTAAAAAATAACTGCTGTGTTTTATAACCAGCACTGCCTGCTGTCTTTAACTCCCAGGGACACCTTTAATATCATATTCTAAATGAATGGGGTCCCCCAGAGTTATGTGACAGAGCAGACTCTGGTTATAAAACTCCCTCCCTCAGGTATATGTCTTGAATGTTAGGGTAGCACAAGAAACTAGAATTGTAAATCAGTGCCCGGGGATCAAATAAGCTTTCAACACCTCAGGTTTTTATGTGACTTATATTCTCACAGTCAAAAGGAGCACTGGTTTATTTTCTTGTATAATGAAACATGGTGACTTTCTGAGAAATTAGCATACTAAGTAATTAGTATACAAATTTAGAGATTAATTAGTATATCTTTTTTTCCTGTATTAGGCAACAAGGTATGGAACTTAATGTTGTTTTGGGTTTGAGTCCAGTCACTGTGATGGAGCTGATCAAGTTCATTGCCACAGGCTCTGAGGCAGCTCCATCAGGCCTCACTTTAGTGCAGAGGAGATGATCAAGAGATGGAGGGACAGCAGGTATAAAAGACCCCTAAGAACTGCTAATGCAGGCAGCCCTGCCTCTCCTGATCCTAGGGTTCCCTTCTTTCTACTTCTACTTCTGTTAAAAAGAGAGGTGAAAAATTTAGAGGGCCTTGGAAATGGTCTACACTAATGTTCTATTGTTATTTGTTGGCTTAGTTTTTTTTTTTTATCAGATATTATATCCAAAGTTTAATTAATTAGGAACTGTGTCAGAGACTCCTTTTCTTGCTTTATATTAAATTTTATTCAGGAGTCAAAAGCTTCTGATTTTCAGTTTAAACATTTTTTATTTATAGCTGATTTTGAATATTGTTTATATTAAACATTTCTAAAAGTAGTTGTGACTTCATTTTAATGCTACTTCTAATAGGTTCTCCTTATGAATAGAAATTGCCTCTAAACTACATTTTATTGTATCATTGTTTTAGGAGCATGTAGTTCAAATAGCATGACATATATTGAGTATTTTAAATTCAAAGAAATATAACTCATCATAGTCTTGGAATTAGAATTTAAAATTCTATATTTTTTAAAATGTGAGTTTTTGTTTAGTATGGTAGCCTTCTCATTCTCCATTTGTATTTTAGTAGTTTAAATTTTGAAAGCTGAGTTTATAGAGTCACCTCTTTTGAACCAAGAATACCTTGCTGATCTAGAATTTTTTTTGCTTACACACAGAGATAAAAAGTACAGCATAGAGAATATAGTCGGTAGTAGCACAGTAACATTGTATGGTGACAGATGGTGACTACACTTACCATGGTGAGCACCGAGTAATTGTCAACTTTGTTATGTTGGATACCTGAAACTAATAAAACATTGTATGTCAACTATACTTCAATTAAAAAAAATACTTGGTTGCCTACTGTCTGGTTCAGTGAGCAAGGATAACACCTCTCAGAGCCCACCAGCTTTCTTTGTCTCAGAAAGTAGATACTCTGCTTATTTTACTTAGCATCACTTGGCACTGCAACTCAGGGTGAGGTTACAGAATAGAACAGAAATATTATGATTTTTCTTTTTATTGAAAGAAGAATTTTTTCCTCAAAATTTTGAATTTTGTTGTATCAGGAACATTCATCTTTTAATCCCAGTTCAGAAGAATTTGAAGATCCTTATGAAGTGATAGGATTTGTTTGGGATAAGCTAACATATGGTTTATTTTTTATTATTTAGGGACCATTGCTTGGTGGTGTTGATCATTAGAGCAACTAACCAACTTATTAAAATTAGTAGGATTTCTTTGAAGTCTTGGTTATTGAGCTCTACATGGATAGGATGATTGATGATGGAAAAGAAAAATAAATCAAATCTCATTAAAATAAATATTATTATAGCTAACTTTCCAGATAATGGAAGCATTTAAAACACATTGCCCACTTTCTCCGAAAACTATTAAGTGGAACAAAATCTAAATATAGTAATGCTCTTTTGGGGTACCTCCTGATATTTTTAACTAGGAAATTGGGTCAGAAATTGTTTTTTTTATTTGCATCTTTATTCTTAAAAGCTTTCCTTTGGATTTTAGGCAATGCAGTATGACTTCCTTAATTTCAACACATTTAACCTTGATGAATATGAACACTATGAAGTAAGTTTTCAAGGATACTGCTTTTAACTCGTTTATTCATGTTTTACTTACAGAGGTAATATTCTTGTTTTTTGAAGAAGTGAACAATTTAGATATGTATAGAGGAAAAAAAAAATAAAAAATAAAAAAGGCAGGTCTTTATCCTCTTACCCCCGTTTCTACAGTTCCAATTCTTAGAGGTGATTTCTGCATTTGATGCATCTTTGCCAGAGTGCATGAATGTGCTCCTGGGGATTTTTCTTTCATGTTTAATTTTTTTTAGTGTTGATAATTTTCATAGAGTGATTAAATGAGAAGATTAAAAAACCCTTAGCATAGGATCTGATGAGGTGTATAAAAGTCCTTTTACATCTAATTACCTCTGGAAAATGTCTTTGTCATAACCTTTTGTTTGTATGAAGTTAAGACACTTCTGGGTGTAAATTACAGAACATAAATACAAAGGGCTTAAATTAAGAAAAGGACATTTATTGACTTCGGAGCAAGTGTTATAACTTCATGCCTGATCAGATGAACATACTCAGATACTCGTCAGAAAAAGCTAGTTTTGTTCCCAGGCCAGCCCTCCCCACTTGTGATGGCGACCAGCAGCATTGATTGACTCACTTGGCAAACTCATCAGAAAAAACTCACGAGTTCCTCATTAGCCTGGCTTGATCATGTGCCTCACTCTGAACTAGGCTGTGTTGCTGGTGAGGGTAGCTGTTGGGTGGGCCATCACAGTAGTTGGAGGGACAAACTGAGATCAGCCCTGTCAAACCACACAGACAATAAAAGAGAGAGAAAGAAGAAAGTCCAGGAAGGCAAAACAATAGGTGTCCTCTGCATTTTTAAATGTAGCATATTTTAAGGAATAAACAATTTAATTTCACCATTCCACCCTTTAAATAGTAAGATGCCATTATGCTAAAGGTCTTTTTTGCCAAGAGTACTTGTGGAATCTTGTCTTTTTATCCTACTGTAGTTATCTGGAGCAGGCATTCTCACCAACAATGGGGTGATTTCAACAGATAGCACTTTTATGCAACAGTGTCTGGAATCCTCTGATAACTGTCCTTTCACAATCAATTTCTAGCGTATTATTTTATTTTTTTTAAATGTTTGTTTATTTTGAGAGCAAGAGAGAGTGAGTACACATGGAGAGGGGCAGAGAGAGAGAGGAGAGAGAATCCCAAGCAGGCTCCACTCTGTCAGCCCAGAGCCTGACATGGGGCTCAATCTCACAGACACTGAGATCATGACCTGAGCCAAAACTCAAGAGCCAGACACCCAACTGACTGAGCCAGCAAGGCACCCCTACAGTACCTATTATTTTAAACTCTTGCTTGGTATAACGGAACTGTTTGAATTGTTACAGTTAGTAATTACTGTAATGTACCAAAGATCTAAAACATATCATGATTGATTCATTTGGGCCAGCTGTACGTTTACTTCTCTGTAATACTAGTATGTTTCTGAAGTACAATATATATTTAATGCACATCCTAAACTAGTAAATATAACTTAATTATTAATACTATTATTGTTGTGCTTGTCCTTATCAAATTAAACCTTTGAAATAAAATATATTTTCTCTTTTTAGGCAAATAAAACCACTAAGAACACCAGTTGGTGTTCCTTCAGGGGAGCAGAATGATGTCTTTATGTGTTACTGAGGAGCAATATAGGTGCTAATGAGCTTCCCTTTCACTAATGCAGAAATTAGTGCAGTGTTGGGGGTAGTAGCAAGGTTGCCACCATATGCTGTTTACTTTCAGTGAAACTGCATTGAAACACAAGAAACTCTTTAGGTAGCTACAGGCCATGGGTGGTTTGGTTTCTCTACAGATAGTTAGGAATTTTGGATTAGTGTCTTTCATTGACTCCATGATGCCCATTTTTTCCCTATTATATAACTTCTCTGAATTCAGGGTATATCTTACAATATGTGATGTCTACAATTCAGTGAAATCTAATTACATATTTTTCATTATAAAAACTCCAGATTTCCAGTTCCATTTCAAAATTGGAATATCTGGATTCATTCTCATTCCTGCTTAGGCCTTTTAGTATGGAACAAAAGCCCATTAATTCCCCTCACTCATAATTAAGTAAATTCATTTGGGTTACCTGACTGGCCTGTAGATATGCACAAATGTATAATACCCCAGTTGCTTCTTTTTGTTGCTAGTTCTCTCCTCCACTATCAAGTGTGTTATACTTTCTTCTTAAGTCTTTGTGTATCCATTTCTGTCATTGTTAGAGTTGAGCTGTATTTATCTTAAAATAATTGTTATGGTAACTCACTTGAAAGGACTTAACAACAGAAGTAAAGTGTTTTAAATATCAGTTTATGTTCATGGTTTTTTCTTGAGATGCACTGTGATCTTAGTGTACTGTTAATTTCCTGGTGGGTTTAGTGCAAATTTTTCTTACTAAATAGCTAACAAAATGATGGAAGTTATGTGTCTCTGGAAATAAAGTGTAAATATTGAGAAATCAGATGTTTTTTTCCCTTTGCTCAAGGAGTCAAGATTGCTCATGTTGGAATCCAGTTCATCATTATTCAGGGAAATAGGAAAGTTTCTAAGATCCCTCATAATGAAAAAGTTTGCTTTCTTATTAATTAGCAGCACTATATGAGAATTTACCTGGATAAAACAATTAAAATACTTAGGTATATTTTGAATAGCAGCAGTTAGCTCTGTTTCCCAAAAGCTGACTATCCATGCAAAGAAGCTCTGTTTTTAAAAAAGTGATTAGGATCAGAAGTTAACTAACTGCTCCCTGGGAGTACTCCTAGCAGGCAGATTTTTATTTCCTATCTCATGGTCATTTATAAACTGATTTTGTGCTAAAACAAATGGATTTGAGGTCTTTCAGACACTCAGTGTTGAGAAGGAGTGTGGACGGGAGATTAAGTCTAAAAATAAATTGTACTGGTCTTCCCTTTGCAGAAAGCAGAAAATGGAGATTTAAATTGGATAATACCAGACCGATTTATTGCCTTCTGTGGACCTCATTCAAGAACCAGACTTGAAAGTGGTATGCAAAGATAATGGGACCTATTATAGTTTTGTTACTAAAACTATCTATCCTGTATTTTCTTTTGAAGGAGGACAAAGAGTTAAATTAAGCTTGTCTGTCTTAATTATTTAATGTACTTGGTCATTTTAGTACATCATTATGCCTGGTTTTTAACTTTTTAAATTAATGCTTTTATAGTTATAATCAAGTTGGTATTCAGCCCCGAGTTCAGATAACCCTTTCCACCCAATTACAGGTGAAATTGTTACCCATTGTTTTCTTTCTGCATTTGACAGTATCTGGTGAATTTCTCTATGTAGGTTACCATCAACATTCTCCTGAGGCCTATATTCCATATTTTAAGAATCACAACGTTACTACTATTATTCGTCTGAATAAAAGGATGTATGATGCCAGACGCTTTACGAATGCTGGTTTCGATCACTATGACCTTTTCTTTGCGGATGGCAGCACCCCTACTGATGCCATCGTCAAAGAATTTTTGGATATTTGTGAAAATGCAGAGGGCGCCATTGCAGTACATTGTAAAGGTATGTTCCAGGGATTGGTTTTAAAGATTCTGGACACATATGCATATACATTTAGAAATGCACCATGCCCGTTTAGGTTATATGCCAGGACACATGATGCTGCCTTTGCTGTTGTTGTTTGTAAGTTGGTTTTTTCTTAAAACCACCTTATTCAAAAAACTATCGATAGAAATCCCCTATGACTCAGCAATAGCACTGCTAGGGATTTACCTAAAGGATACAGAAATGCTGATGCATAGGAGCACATGCACCCCAATGTTCATAGCAGCACTTTCTACAATAGCCAAATCATGGAAAGAGCCTAAATGTCTATCACCTGATGAATGGATCAAGAAGATGTGGGGTGTGTGTGTGTGTGTGTGTGTGTGTGTGTGTGTGTGTATGTGTATACATACAACGGAGTACTACATGGCAATGAGGAAGAATGAAATCTGGCCATTTGTAGCAAAGTGGGTGGATCTTGAGGGTGTCATGCTAAGTGAAATAAGTCAGGCAGAGAAGGACAGATACCATATGTTTGCAGTCATAGGTCTAACAGGAGAGACCTAACAGAGGTCCACAGGGAGGGGAAGGGGGAAAGAGAGTTGGGGAAAGAGGGACACGAATCATGAGAGACTATTGAATACTGAAAACAAACTGAGGGCCGAAGGAGGAGGTGGGTAGTGGTGGTCATGGGTGGGGGCACTTGTGGGGAGAAGCACTGGGTGTTATATGGAAACCAATTTGACAATAAACTATTGTAAAAAAATAATTTAAAAAAACACTTTATTGAGGTAGGGTAGAAATTAAAAAGTCGTGCATATATAGATTGCCTTTAAAATCCTAATTTTGGGGTACCTTAGTTGGTTAAGTGTCCAGCTCTTGTTTTCGGCTTAGGTCTTCCTCTGGTCACGGGATTGAGCCCCATGTCGGGTTCTGCACTGAGTGCTGAACTCTCTTAGGGTTCCCCTTCTCCCTCTGCCCCTCCCCTGCTCATTCTCTCTCTCTCTCTCTCTCTCTCTCTCTCTCTCTCTCTCTCTCTCTCTCTCAGTCTCTCAAAAAAGACACTCTAATTTCATATGAAATGTGTAATAAATTAAATTGTGTTCATTGGTAACCCTACAAAGGCTTATCTATCAAGTTGAAATGCATTCATTTATTCCCAAATATTTACTCCTTGCTCTCTGTTTGAAATGTTCTAGAATATGTCAATGAGCAGAGCAGACTACAAGAGCTGTGGAGTTTATATTCTAACAAGTTGCTGTGCTTTTAGCAATTAAAGCAGTGCCTTGGCACTTAATAAGTATTTATTGAATGAATGTGTAATAATACACTGTATAATGTTGTAGGATTTCAGTAATGAAAAGAACAACAGGGAGGAGAAGATTAGTAAGGAAATAGTGGATTTGAACAATACAGTAAACCAATTAGAAATAACAGACACATTCAGAACACTGCCCCCCAAATAGGGAACACACTTTTGTCTTAAGTATACCCAGGACATGATAGTAATGGTTGCACAGCAATGAGTTGGTTAATGGCACTGAAATGGACACTTTAAAAATGGTGATAATGATCTCCAGACACCAGCCCTAAAGAAATGTAGGTCTTTGAATAATCTGACAAGGAATTTAAAACAGCTGACTTTAAAAATTAGGGGATCCTGGCTGGCTCAGACAGTAGAGTACGCGACTCTTGATCTCAGGGTTGTGAGTTCAAGCCCCACCTTGGGTGAGAAGCCTACTTTAAGTAAATCATTAAAAAAATGCTCAATGAGCTAAAAGGAAACATAAGGAAATGAATGAAACCAGGAAAATGATGCATGAACAAAAATGTTAAAATGGTAAATTTTGTGTCATGTATATTTTACCACAATTAAAAAAGATAAATAATTAAAATCCAACATTGTAATTTCATATCTTTAAATTACAATAAGCAGTTGAGGTTATTCTCAGCCGAGGTCCTCATTCAGGGTGGTTTTGCCCCCCAGAGGACATTTGGCAATGTCTGGAGACTTTTTTTGTTTGTCTGTTTTCACAACTTAGTGGGAAGGTGCTATTGGCATCTGGTGGGTGGAGGCCAGTGATGCTCTTCAACAGCTTACAGTGCACAAGGGGGGGTCCCCGTATTTAGTAGTGCTGAGGTTGAGAATCCTGGAAGTTAACTGTGGACCAGTTAAAAACCTGAATAGGATTTGATAGGATTGGATCTTTGTTTCAGGGGAAAAAAACTGTTGACAACTGTAAAGCATGGATTATCATGTGCAAAGTGAGATTCACTAGGGAGTATATTAATTTGCTTGGGGTACCCCGTGGAATCCCACAGAATGTGTAGCTTAAGCAGAAGTTATTTTTTCACTCCTTCAGAAGCTAGAAATCTAAGATCAGAGTGTTGGCAAAGATTGGGTTCTGGTGAGGCCTCCTCCTGGCTTATAGACAGCTGCCTTCTTTTTGTCCTATGCGCGCACTCATTCCTGGTGTCTCTTCCTCTTCTTGAAACGAAAAATTTTTTAAATGTATATTTATTTTTGAGGGGGGAAGACAGAGTCCAAGCAGGGGAGGGGCAGAGAGAGGGAGACACAATCTAAAGCAGGCTCCAAACCCATGAATGATGAAATCATGACCTGAGCCAAAGTTGCATGCTTACCTGACTGAGCCACCCAGGCTCTCCATGTCTCTTCCTCTTCTAAGGACCAGTCCTGCTGGATTAGGGGCCTTCCCCACATGACTTTACTTAACCTTAATTGACTCCATAAGTCCTTTTTCCAGAGATAATCACATTGAGAAATACAACTTTAATACGGATTTTGAGGGAAATGGAGTGGGGGACCTAATTCAGTACATAACATTGTGTTTGCTGGGTGCCCAACATTCCTGTCTTCACCCGTAAAATGCATTCAGCTATTCCAGCAGACTCTAAAGACAACCCATTCCATCATCAGTTCCAGGTCCAAAGTCTAAGTCAGATAATGGGTGACACTCCAGGTACAATTCATCCTGAGGCAGAATGCCTCCAGGTCTTTGAGCCTGTGGAACCTGGAAAGTTAAGTCCATCTAAAATACAGTGGTGGAACATGCATAGGGTAGACGTTCCCATTCCAAATAAGAGAAATCAGAAAGAAGAAAGAACTGACACGTCCCAAACAAGTCCCAAACCCGGCAAGGCAAATGTTGTTAGATGTTAAGGCTCAGAAATAACGCTCTGGTTCCATTGTCGTGCGGGCCCACTGGGGTAGTGGCCCTGTCCCTGAGCTCAGGCAGGAACAGTCTGGACACTGACCACAGAGGTGACCCCACCTCCCTAAACTCAGGAGTAGACAGCCTTGCCCCTGGGCTTATGGTGGTAGTGACAGCCCTGTTGGTCCCTTGGTGGGGGTATGTTTCTCTTTTCTTGAAGGAGGAGACATGTTTTTAGTGAGATGTTTCTATTAGTCCTCTTAGAACCCCAGGAATTTTAAAGCCTTTATTTCATCCTGTATGTATCCCCTTTGTTTAATCCTGGCTGGTATAATCAATCCCATCACGATTTTTGGCTTCTACTGAAATGGCTGATTAAATCCATAGATTGAATTTATTTATTCCTTATGGAATAGATCATTGACCACATTGGTGTTCCCTCCAGACACACCTTTGCACTCTTTGCAATATGGATAGGCCTAGAATTTTCTAAATATTTAGTTTCTGTTCTGCTTATCAATTCCTTCTTCAGGTCATTTGTCTTCTTTCACATTTTACTGTAATCAGTAAGGAGAAACCAAGCTGTATTTCTAACACTTGGCTTATAAATCTCTTTTGCTAATATCTAAGGTTGTTACAACTTCTACCTTCCATAAAGCACTAAAACAATTTAGCAAACTTTTCTTTCTCTTTTTCTTTTGCCACTTTATAACAGGAATGCCCCTTTTTTTAAAAATTTTTTTTAATGTTTTATTTATTTTTGATACAGAGACAGAGCATGAGAGGGGGAGGAGCAAAGAGAGAGAAGGAGACACAGAACTAGAAGCAGGCTCCAGGTTCTGAGCTAGCGGTCAGCACAGAGCCTGACGCGGGGCTCGAACCCACAACCGTGAGATCTGACCTGAGCCGAAGTCGGAGGTTTAACCGACTGAGCCACCCAGGCACCCCGGGATGCCTTTTTTAAAAAAATTTTTTAAATCTTTATTTATTTTTGAGACTGAGAGAGACAGAGCATGAGCGGGGGAGGGGCAGAGAGAGAGGGAGACACAGAATCGGAAGCAGGCTCCAGGTTCTGAGCTGTCAGCAGAGAGCCCCATGCGGGGCTCAAACCCACGAATTGTGAGATTATGACCCCAGCCAAAGCAGGACACTTAACCGACTGAGCCACCCAGGCGACCCCCAAGGACTACCTTTCTTCTGGTTTCCAATAACATGTTCCTCATTCCCATCAGAGCCAGAGTCCCTGTTAACACCTGTATTCCTACCAACAGTCCTTCCAAGGCAATGTAGGTTTTTACTAACATTGTGCTTTAAAACTTCCAGGGCTTTTACAATTACAACTCCAAAGCCGCTTCCATATTTTTACATATTGTTGCAGTAACTCATCACTTCACAGTAACAGAATCTGTATAAGTCAGTGTTTTCTAGAAAAACAGAACCAGTGGGATGTGTGTGTGTGTGTATATATATATATATATATATATATATATATATATATATAAACAGATTTATTGTAGAGAATTGGGTTGGGTGAATATGAAGGCTGGCAAGTACAAAATCTGCCATATGAGTTGATAGACTGGACACTTCGGAGAGATGCTGGTGCAGCTGAAGTCTGAAAGCATACTGCTGGGGAATTCTCTCTAGGTTGGGGAGGATGGCCTTTGTTCTCTTCACAACATCAACTGATTGGATGAGGCCCACTCACATTATGGAGAATGATCTACTTATTCATAGTCCAGTAATCTAAATGGCAGTCTCCTCCAAATACACCTGTCAGACTGACCTACAAAATTAGCCATCATAAGAGCTAATGATAGTAGTCTAGATGAGAGTAAAGAAAGGATAGCAGGAATAGAGTTAAAAAAGAAATCTATGTGAGGGTGCCTGGCTTAGTTGGTTAAGCATCCAACTTTGGCTCAGGTCATAATCTTAATGGTCTGTGAGTTCAAGCCCTGCATGGGGCTCCGTGCTGACAGCTCAGAACCTGGAGCCTGCTTCAGTTTCTGTGTCTCCCTCTTGTCTATTCCTGTCTCCCATTTGTGCACGCTCGCTCTCTCTCAAAAATGAATTAACACTTTTTTTAAACTTAAGAAAAAATCCATGTGAAAATAGTAATAGAGTAGAAAAAACTGTTAGGGGAGAAAGTGTAGGATTCTAAGTCTGTGTGTATGTTTGGAAAGATGACGGTACCATGAACAGGAAACTCAGTAGAAAACAGTACTAACAATCTTGCTTAGAAAGTGATTTTCATTTTGACTGTGTAGAATCATGGGGGATTTTAGGAATCTTTCTGTCAAGGCTGTCTCACATACCAGTTAAATCAGAATTCTCCAGTATTTTTTTTTTTTTTTACCACTCTTCAGGTGATTGCAATGTGTGTCCAAACTTGAGAACCGCTGTTGAGTAGGAAGGCAGAAACCTTTTTTAAAAAGTTCTGCCTCCCCAACAAAATTCTGGAGTACATGAGATCAGGTCCGTTTGGTTTGTTTCTATTTCTAGCTGGCCTTGGACGAACGGGCACTCTAATAGCCTGCTACATCATGAAGCATTACAGGATGACAGCGGCCGAGACTATTGCTTGGGTCAGAATCTGCAGACCTGGCTCAGTGATTGGGCCTCAGCAACAGTTTTTGGTGATGTAAGTAGACAGAGACCTTTTGCAGTTCCTTAGGGAACACATGGGCCTGGAAAATTATGGGAAGTAGAGTTTTTCTTTAGTCTGTAACAACAGATAGTCCAGGAGGAGAAAGTTGTTTGCATGTGTCCTTCTGGAAAGCTGTATTCTGATGTTATTTAAATGCTCTAGGAAACAGGCAAGCCTCTGGTTGGAAGGTGACTATTTTCGTCAAAAGTTAAGGGGTCAGGAGAATGGAAAACACAGAGCCGCTGTCTCAAAACTCCTCTTGGCTGTTGATGACATTTCAATCAATGGGGTCAAGAATCAAGACAAGCAAGAACCTGAACTGGTAATCCAACCATCCTCATCATGCTGTTGTCATTGTTTTCAGTGCTGTTGAGGACCTTATAGGGCATGGAGGAAATTGTAGATAAAAATAATAAAGCACATTTTTGAGGGATTATTGTCACACATTTTTTTTATACTTACAGCTCCCTCTAGGAAACGTTTATTGAATATAGTTAAAGTTATATGTCCATAAAAACAGAAGTTTTTTTGTTTTTATCTTTTTTTTTATACTCACTAGGCACTGGTGGAAAAAGAGGTATGTGAAGGAAAGATGACCCTAGTGAGGCTTCCCTGTGCACCCACACCCCCACCCAGCGTTTTTTCCATTTCATGACTGTTGATTTAGGGAACTAGTTGTTCTCAAATGGAAGTTTATAAAGAACCCAGAGTTTAGGGGTAGTGGTACTATATTAAGTGGTGATGAGTGAATTGTGAAATGTTTTAAAGAATGTTTTCATTATTGGAAACCCATTATGCCTCTTCACTGTCAGTATGTTTTATAACAAGAGTGTTGTCCAGTTCTGTGTCTGTGAAAGTCCACTTTTTGGTTGCCTTGAAATGTGACCTGAGCTTTGTTTTGAAAGCTGCACAACATTGTAGAGGTCAGCAGTTTATTTGTGTGTGTCTAGATGGATAAACGTAGTTGCTGTGCTTTATTGCCTTCGTAAGTGCCGCCGAAGTCATAGCTCAGTGTCTCTTTACTTACACAGTACAGTGATGATGATGAAATCCATGGAGTGACACAAGGTGATAGACTTCGTACCCTGAAAAGCAGAAGACAGTCAAAAACAAACGCTATTCCCCTCACGTAAGTCTGGTTTCCTTTGTGTAGTTGATGTTACTTAATATGTATATGAGCACTTTTTTGTGTACATTTTTCTCCATAGTTGCATGCCTGTTGTGCCACTTTGAAATGGCTATTTACATTATTTAAAATCTAAGGGTGTTGCCCAAGAAGCTCTTGGCCACACTTTATCTCCACCTTGTATTGTAACCTCACTAGCCTGTATAGATAGGAAAGCTTTTTCCCTGTGGATAATCACCATGTGACATCCTCAGGAAAATGGCAGCAGATGTAAAACCACAGAATAACAGATTTGTTCATAGTTGTTAAAATTGTGAGTTTCCTTAAACTCACTACCATATTATGGGCAGTTTGTTTGGATATAGTAGAATTTAATCAGTGGTGATACTGTGGCTTAATATCATATTATTTTAGGGCAACAATGAACTAGATTAAATGATACTTTTGTATTTTTAGTTTGAGGAATTATTTTCAAGTTACAGAAGAAGGTTTAGTATGGAGGTAGGAAGTTTTATAGTTTGTGTGTGTCTGTGCAGCTGTACTTGGTTGTTTAAGTTGTTAGTTGGGATTCAATCTTATGGAACATCCAAGATTGTTAGAGAAATATGTAGAGTTAAAAAACTTGGCCATTACACTTTTTTTCTAGGATATTCTTTAGTAGATGCTGTCATCTAGACTGTTGGATTTCTTCCTTTTCATTGTGGGGTACCATATTTCCATTATGTTTTTTTGTTGTTTTCATTTTTTGGTGATGGGGAAGTCATTTTGTTTATTAGTAAGTATCTTATAAGATGGTAAGGGCCTAATGGCATCATAAATGTTCATAGCAGAGCAGAATAGGCCTTTTTCTTAATTAACAGTGGTTCCTCACTGGCATCTCTTGTTATCTAAACTAGAACTTCACAGAAGGCATGTGTCCTCATGGGCCATTCAATGCCTTGGGAGGTTCTTAAAAGACTCAAAGAATGGGGTTTTTCAAAAAAGGGCCACATGAAGAAGAGGTGGCAGTATTGATGGTAGGTATTTTAAGCTTTCTTTGCAGTTTAGTGGCACATCGCATAACTTAAGAAGCTTAAAGTATAGTGCACTTTATATAATTTATTTAATTCCAAATGCCATTTTGTTTTTAATTTCAATGTTTTCATCTAAGGCCTTAATGGTTCTTTTTAATTAGAAATATTATATTCCTTCCAGATAATCATCCTGAAGTGGTAAGAGACATGGTGGAAGAAATAGGTATAACCCTGGAACAGTGCTCAGACTTCACTGTGCATTTGAGTCTCCTGGGAGCTTGTAAAAATGCAGATTATGGTTATTGGGCCTGGTCTGTGATCCTGCATTTCTAGCAAGCTTCTAGGTCTTGCAGGCACCGTTGGTCCAGGGACCACACTTTGAGTCGAAAACTCTAGAAAATGGGTGATTTGTGGGTTGCTTTTAATCATGCCCAGGAGTTTGTTTTGTTTTGTTTTGTTTTTTTTACAAATCTGCAGCATCAGTTTATTTCTTAGTAGCTTCTGATCAGAAGTCAAGTTGGGAGTCGGGATGAGAATCCTGCCTTGTCAAAAGTTCTGGCTAGCTGATATGTTTGTGGTAATAGAAAACTGTGAATAAAGACTAAAATTCTAAATACTGTTGGATAGCAGCAGGTGACACTAGGTGTGATTACATTTGCCTTGGTGTGTGAGATTTCCCAGGGAGAAAGCTGAGTGAGGTCAGTGGTGTTTGAAGGAAAGACCAGCCTCTGCTTTACCATGGTAGTTATAGAGTTCCCTCTCACCTTACCCCCAAAAGAAATAAAGGACACTGGCTGGCCCTTTTCCCTGAAGCACTTAGCCTAAGTTATAAACCAAGGAAAATGGTTAAAGTTAAAAAATAAATAAATAAAGCTCCTGTTCAAGATCCTTTAATTGAAATTGTAATCCTTAAAACAGTAGAATAGCCCCCAAACTGCCCCCCTCCTATACATAGAATTAACAGGTTTTTAGGCTACACTTTATTTTACTTTTTTATTTTTTTTTTATTTTTTTATATTTTTTAATTTAATTTTATTTTTTTAAATGTTTATTTATTTTGAGAGAGAGTACAAGCAGGGGAGGGACAGAGAAAGAAGGAGACAGAATCCGAAGCAGGTTCCATGTTCTGAGCAGTCTACACAGATCCCTATTTGTGGCCTGAACTCCGGAACCTTGAGTCTGGGACCTGAGCGGAAGTTGAATGCTTACAATTAACTGACGGAGCCACCCAGCTGCCTCTAGGCAACACTTTTAAAGGAAAAGACAAAATGTTAAAATCCTTTTAATCTTTTAAGTGTAAAAACCCTGGGGGATTTTAGATTTCCCTTCCTTCTTTACAACATTTTACTTACCCTTCCTCTGCTTTTGAAACCCTCTTTGCTGTTAGAATCCTCTTTTTTGATCTTATTTGTAGTTCTTTTGGTCCTAGAAGAAGAGATCACTTAGGGACTTCTTCGTTTCCCTCCCAAGTGTTTGTTGTTATTTTAGAAATAAAATCCCCTGAGAGAGAGAGTTTTTGAACTGCAGCTTGGATTGGGAAATCTAAATTCAATCCTTGCCTCCTGATTTTGACTCCTCTATCACTGTGGGTAACCTATTTTGCTTCGCTATTGGTACTTAGGCGAATGCAAATTCTTATAAGAAGGAAAGGTAGTGAAAAATACATAAGTACTGGAGGATTTAAAAACTTTTTTTAATGTTTATTTTTGAGAGAGAGAGAGAAAGAGAGTGAACGAGGGAGGGATAGAGAGGGAGGTGCAGAATCCAAAGCAGGCTCCAGCCTCTGAGCTGTCAGCACAGCCTGACACATGGGGCTGGAACTCACAAACCTCGAGATCATGATCTCGAGAGAGATCATGACCTGGAGATCGTGACCTGAGCCGAAGTCAGATGCTTCACTAACTGAGCCACCCAGGAGCCCTAGTGCTGCTGATTCTTAAGAATAAGTTTATAGTACACAAAATAGCATTCCAGTTATTGTTTGCTATTTTACAAACAGTATTTTGGGGAGAGTTAAAGTTGTTAGAGATTGTAAAGTAGTCCTTTTCTCAGAGAGTCTGTCTGATCCCACCTACCACGAAGACAGTAAATCATGGAGCACCATGTCCTTGAAGTGATCTGCAGGATGTGATGGCACGTAGATTATTGTCTGTGCTAAAATAGATTTGGTAGATTTTATAATTTCATTCAGGCTGCCTGTCTTTTCTGCATGCCTGTCTTTTCTGCATACTGATGCTTTCTGCTAGGTTTATTAGGGTTAAATGAAATGGTGCATGAAGAATGAAGTGTACGCTACCTGGGAATAAGATGAAAATATGGATCTAATTTGCCTCAAATCTCCTTAATAGCACAATGTGGATGATTGTGTGTTTCATCATTGGGAAATCATTCTTATGCCATGAGCTTTACTAGAGGAATAGTGAAGAATCTATATTGTGGACACTTGGATATTTTGGCCATTCTGCCTTTATGATAACTGTTAAATCACTAACTGCAAATGAAAGTTGGGGTGGATGGAGAGTTCTCAAGTATTCCTGGGCCATTTATTCTATGCTGTCTTAAATACTAAGCCCCTTTAATCCTAACATGTAATAGGAGGTTTGTGTTTTTGTGGGGGGAGTAACAGAACTGGTACGAGGTGTAACTTGCAGGGTGAGATTAAATTTGATTTCCGGTGCAGCCTTAGTGTCATCCCTTGTTGTTAGGTACCATATAGAGTACCTGGCACATAGTGTTCAATGATTCAGAGGACAAGGACACCAGTAAAAATGGCCTAGTAAGCCAGACCACTCATGACTTGATTTGCGCAATACTTCTCATAAAGCAAATACTCAGTAGAGCCTTTCATATTTGGTCACAGATGTGTCCAGGTGACCATTTGGAAGTATAGTAGCTGGAATACCACTCTTCCAACTGTGAGGTTTCCTCCTTCACTGCCAAAAACTAGACTGCTAGATCAAAAAATCCTGAACCGTGAAAGCCCAGTTTGGCCACAGGAGGAAAATGAATGAAGAAAACAATTAAGGAGGGGGCACCCGGGGTGGCTCAGTTAGTTGAACATCTGACTTTGGCTCAGGTCATAATCTCACGGTTGTGGGTTTAAACCCTGCATCAGGCTCTTGTGCTGACAGCTCAGTGGCTGGAGCCTGCTTCAGATTCTGTCTCCCTCTCTGCCCCTCCCCAGCTCGCTCGCGCGCGCTCGCTCGCTCTCTCTCTCTCTCTCTCTCTCTCTCTCTCTCTCTCTTTCTCTCTCTCCCCCCCTCCCCCTTTCTCTCTCAAAAATAAATAAACATTAACAAAGTAAAAACAACAACAACAACAAAGAAAATAGGTGTGATGTTAATACATGGGGGAAATTGTCCTCATTTTGTGTTGCCGAGGGTCGGACGTGCTTCCCTCGTCCTTATATTCAGAATACACAGTTTGCCTTAGCTCCCAGATGATCAGCGTCTGACTTCATGGAAATTAGATCGGATCTGCTATGCCATGTTCGTTTATACTTGTGCCTCTTCTGAATCATTGTTAATTATCAGGCCACAGCTTCTTCTTGTTGATTGGCTAGGTTTCCCTCCTTTTTCTCTGGTTTGGTTTAGTTTTCTGTGTGTGCATGTCATGCGCTTTTTGAAGAATTTCAGTCATGTAAACACAACTCTGATTTCCATATCACACATTTGGATTAACATGGGGCAGTTATCCAGCTAGAGATGGGGTCTAACCTTTTGTTACCAAATACCCAGTCAGCTAAAAACTGAAGGTAGCATTTTCTTCCTCAACACAAAATAGCAAGACTCCATCCTTGTTTCCCACCCCTTTGTATCTCTCACAGGGTATCTAAAATTGACATGTGGCTTTACTTATTGTTTTATTTATTTTGGCTTCCCAATTTGAACATCTGTTCTTTCCCCTTCACCCCTTTCCAGATGTTCCCTAGCTGTGCTGACCTCTGCACTGTGTAGTGTTGTCATCTGGTGGATTGTTTGTGACTACATTCTTCCCATCCTGCTATTCTGTCTCGATGGTTTCAGAACACAGTAGCCGTCGGGACCCTTTGACAAATAGCTGCTGTGTAAGTGTCCCATTCCATTTCTCTACGTGATCCCCTCTGGTGGCCAGTGTGTTTCTCGTGATGCATGTTTTTCTCACTGTCAGCTCCAAGCTTTATTGGTTTGCCTCTTTTCAAAGGTTCTTTTTCTGAAACTTCTCAGTGAATGGGATGGTGGTGGGAGGAGGTCTTCCCTGAGCCTTTCACGTAGGGATATTAAAAGTAACAGACTGTTTTTAAGTTGTGCTTAATCTTCACAGATTTTTTGAAGTAGCAATTTATGAAGTCACTGGAATAGTTTTTTTTCCCTATCAAAAATATTTAGTGAGTTTGGGATAATTGGGGTGGATTTCATTCAGTCAATTTTCTCTAGTTTTCTAGAGTACATGTCTTTAGCATATCCTTTTCATTGTAGCAAAAAGAATTTGCCCACTAATTTTCGGCTGTTGGCAGAGATTTGCTTTTGTAGCTCTGAGGCCTAGTGAGCATTGCATTGTGCTTCTTCTCTGACTGCCATCACACACCATCCTCTCAGCCAGCAACCGCTTCCCTGTGAAGTCTTCTGTCTTAAGGAAGCAGAGTCTTCTCCTCTGCTTCATTTCATGTCCTCCTCTTTAGGGAGTAGTTAGTACAGTTTTCAGGAATGATGTTAAATGGAAATAGGACAGCAGAGAAGACCGGATTCCCTTGTTCAGCATTGTGTTTCTACACGGCAGTCTCCATGCTTACTTCCTCCCACTTTCGTCCTTTCCCAGAAGTAATCAAAATGCCCTTATTAGGTTAGCAGAGCAGAATTTGTATTCTCTTGCTGTCTTTTAGCCTTAAGTGAATACCTTAACAGTGAAGAGACTGGCAGGAAGCCTCCCTGGGGAACACCTTGCAGTTGAGATCAAGCAGGGGAAGGAGGGTATGCCTGTTAAACTGTAGTTTACCACCACCCTCTATGTCTAGGCTTCTTTTTTCTCCAAAACTCTTCCTTTAGGTCATATTTCAAGAATTTGTTCTCTTGTTCCAACTTGGACTTGGGAGTTGTAACAGAATATGAAAGTTTCTTCTAGGATCTCCTCCAAAGTGGAATTCCATTTCAACCAACTCTCATGGTTTGTGGCTTCATGGAGTGTCTTCAGATGGCTTAGGAAAGACTTAAAAATCCAGCAGACCCTGTTCTTTTCAAAAGTAAGGAAAGGCTGCCTAACATGTTCCTATGTATGACATTTTTTTTACTATCTTATTAATACAAGCTTATTATTACATAGCTAATCTATATTTCTGACATGGATGATCTTTTTGGGTTTTTTTCTCTTAGTAAGCTTAGAGTTTTGCATATTCTGACTTGAACGTCATGCACTGCATAGATTTATTTCTCTCAAACTATTTCTAGTGGAAAATGTACTTCAAAGGGGTGGAGTTCTAAATGGGTAGAGTCATTGCTGTTAATATATAGGAACTCCATGACTGTATTGCTTTTCCCAGGGTAAGTAAATGGTTTCTATCAGACAAGCACTTTTCTTCTTAATATTCTGTGTAAGATAGTCTTCTTTATTGTTATTATTGGTATCTGCCAATGCATTTGTAGACCCAAAGCTGAATATTCAGTTTATCCTGCCTGATTAACTTGGAATTTATAGACACAAAAGCTTTCAGCAGTAACAGTGATGTGAACAGGTATAATACTTATAGTTTTCTTTTGAGGTGGCTACTCATGGGCACCGTTGTTGGCATTCCGCTCTGTTGGCTGATGATGTAGCGTGGCCTTATAGGTTGTCATCCAGCAGGCCTGGAAGACCAGACTGTACCAGTGCCTCAGATGGCTGCACCAGATTCTGGGACAGTGGGAAAGGCGTCTGTGAAGGTTGCAGGCCCCGGGACCATCATTTGGAAAGCTCGTTTTGTGTCAGTGGATAACCAAGTAAAAAGAGTGCATAGTTGTACTGATAGATTCTTTTCTTGGAGTTGAACATTTATGTTCAAAGCATTTTGTGGTTTGAAAGGTAAGAGGCCTGGCTTGTCAATTATTTGCATTGGGAATACTGGGACTCAGAAGGGGTCGCAAAGAATGGGAATTGCAGTATGGGCAAGACTGAGTAGGACTTTGTAGAACATTGCTCTGCAAAGTCATGTGATTGGCCTGGTTTGCAAGGTGAGAGGTGGGAGCAGATTTCCACTTACCACTGTGGAGGAGTGAAAATGTTACACGTGTTTGCCAGTTTAGTCTGTCTTACGTTGTTGCGTGTAGTTTATCACAGGTGATACCTAAGTGTAATTGCTGGGGGTTTTCCAGTTGTTGAGTAACTGCTCTGTTAATACAAATAATTGGTGATTTGAAACTGTACTGATGTAATTAATGCTTTCCAATTTCTGTTGTGCTCTTATTTAAAAAAAAATTATTTATACTAATTTTATAGAGAAACAGATACTTTTTATTTAATTTAAGTTTATTTTGAAAGAAAGAGAACAAGCACAAGTAGGGGAGGGGCAGAGAGAAGGAGAGAGAATCCCAAGCAGGCTCTGCACTCTTAGCACAGAGCCTAATGCGGGGCTCAAACCTATGAACCATTAGATCATGCATGACCTGAGCCGAAATCAAGAGTCTGTGCTTAACCCACTGAGCCATTTAGTATTACGCAAATCACAGCACATTCAGCATTTAGTAAAATGCTAATAAACTCTTCAACACAAAAAACACAATGGGTGGCATTGTCCCAGAGCAGAAGCCTGGGGGCCAGTGGTTTTCCAGCTGTTTGGGGAAGGGTGGGGGGAGGGAGAGGCTGCTCTGAGAAACAGATAACTTTTTAAAAGGTGTTTCCTTTTAGCCTAAAATTTGATGTAGCAATGATTCCTTTTTTCAAATAGTAAACCTTTCAGTAGTAGTTACTTTAAGAAATCAAGATTTAAATTTCCTAAGCAAGTAATATTGGCTCTTGTTTCTATTCTCATATTATGATTTTACAGTGTGGTGATTATCTATACCTTTGGCCATAAGTGGCCTCAGATTATTTGAAAAGTAGGTGTGGTATTTCAAGAAAGCCAAGAGGAAGCTCATTTGCTCTGTATAAATGGAGATAAAACCAGGAGCCTTGCTGAGCAGTGCCACATGTTGGGCCTGGGCTTCGGAAATAGCAGAAGTTTTATTGTTGTGTTTTACTTTATGAAAAATTCTATATTCAGATCCTGTTAATAATACAGAGACTATTATATTGGTCTCCTGCCCTTCCCTCCCCATTTGATACAATCAGATTTTTAGATGAATCTTTGTTTTCAAAGGTAGAATTTATATGCCTCCATGGTTGGTTGCCTTCTTTGATCAAACAACTATGTCCGCGTGTACCTTTTCTACTTGTTAGAATAACACTTTGTGAGAAATTCTGAGTCAAGCATGGGCTCATTTACCCAGAATCCGTTTCCCTCTAAGATTGTAGGCCCTTTTCACAGGCTTGAGAAATACCGTAGAGATGAAGCAAAATAGCTAAGAGCAGCCCCCCCCCCCCCCCACTTCCCCTAACAGCTCGTAAACCACTGGCCCCCAAGCTTCTGCTCTGGGACAGTGTCACCCATTGTGTTTTTTGTGTTGAAGAGTTTATTTGCATTTTACTAAATGCTGAATATGCTGTAATTTGCGTAATACTAAGAATTTACTAATCTTTGCTACATTGTAAGGACCTGGCTTTAGCTATTAACTAATATGGTTGAAACACAGGCATAGGAGGTAGGACTACTAGTTAGTTGTAGTGGTTTCTTTTTTATTCTTGTGAGTTGGGTTCTCCTAAGTTGTTACTGACTCTCACCTTTGTTTGGATATGAGACAAGGAAGCCTGTATTTAAGGCAGGGTTTTCTTTAACAGAAAGATAAAAGTTGAGTACATTTAAATGTGTATGTGCACACGCATGTCAGTGTTTTAGTCATTATCTTTGAAGAAAAGAATTGCATATAAAGTCTTTTGATGTTCTCTGTTTCCCCTATGGCCATTCAGTGAGGAATTAAAAACTACCCTCCACTTTTTAGCAAAGTCCTTTATGTGGGCTTTATCTGAGGGTGTTCTTACTCCTGTGCAACCCACACTCATCGCCATCAGTTCCTTGAAATTATTTTAGAGTTTAATTAAATCGGGGTTTTCACAAAACTTAAACAGCTTCGCTTTCATGTTAATGGTAACATGTGATTAGTGATTTAGATAAGTAGGTTATAATCAGGACAAATTCAGATTTTGCTTGAACATATTTTTAAAATTTGAGATGTTATATAAAATTAGTATTGATTTGGTGTTCGTTGCCCATGCTTTAACAATGAAGAGTAACTGTTGTTTAGATTTTTCTATTCCTATTCTTTAGAATTTGGGGTTTTAAATGGTTTCTTGTTTTCATGACTAGAATTCTAAAAAATCTGCTTTTACTTTGGGGCACAAAGATTTGTTTTACTGATTGATTCCTTCGGAGTGGGAATTGCTTAAAATGCTAGGTCATTTGTTTTCCAAAAGCAAAATATATTCTGGTTATCTTTTATATAACCTTAATGGGGAAATGAGATGCTTCATTCAAAAGACTTTGATGTGAAAATGTGTGTGTGTTTCAGATTTTTTTTTGGCAAACATGTTTATGGAAACTCCTATGAATTCTCAATAAAATAATTTGCACTAAAGTGCAAAAATGCCTTCCTCTGTCAAGTATTTGAAAATTGTTTCAGTAAATATAATCTTATTTTTCTCCAACTGTTTTCAGAGTAATTCTTCAGTCCAGTGTTCAGAGCTGTAAAACATCTGAACCTAACATTTCTGGCAGTACAGGCATTACTAAAAGAACCACCAGATCTGCTTCAAGAAAAAGCAGTTTTAAAAGGTGAGAAAAGAATCCTACTCTTCTGAAAAGTTCCAAGCATTGGTTTTCCAGTTTAATCTTATAGAGATAGAAATGAAGAGAGGATGACAGGAAAAAGCACAGTCCCTGCGATGGGGAATTAATCAAATGTGTTTGACTTGTTCGTCATCTAAGGAAATCTGGGCCATTTTTAATGTAGGGCTTGTTTTGTTTTTCAGAGGTGGTTCTCAGCACTGGAGATGTATCTCGGGGTCAAAATATGGGGAAGTTGAGAGTGTTGTACTTACAAGTTCTTGAATTTCTAAAGCGCTCTGTCAGGACTCAGAGGAAATTTTTCTGTATAGCAGATACAGCATAATTGTTGGAGACTTAGCTGCAAATAAGTATGATGGTGAATATGAGGACTCCAGTGAGTTTGGCATCTTTTTTTTTACCTAGGGCCTGGCCTCTTGGCCACAGTCCACACCCATGGGGGCTCATGTTTTCACCGGGAGCGCGGCGTCTTCTCTTCCTTCATTATTACAGGCCGTGACAAGAAAATGCACATGTTCCATGACCAAATCCATTACTCACTATTGCATTTGGATGTTTATCATGAACTAAAGGCAGACATTTCATTTCTAACATACTCCAGAAGCAGTTCCCTTTTGAGGGAAGAGCAGATAACCTACTTAATCGTCATCTTAGGAATAGAAGAAGGCAGGCACCCCTTTCGTGTTTATGTATCTTTGCCTGGTGTTGACATGTGTGGTCCTGTGCTCATGGCCCAGTGCCTGTCTTCTAGTAGACCACAACTGGCCTGAAGATAGTCTGAACCAGACTTTAAAACATCTTCCCCTATTTTCCTTGTTTCTTTTTAACTTCTTGCCCTCCTGTCTTTGAGGCTGTGGGATAGCTAAGTTAGTCACTGGGCCGCAGGGCCCAGCAACCTGTGTCCTAAGGACTCGATAAAAACCAGAGGGGTGGTGTGTGTGTGTGTAAGGAATTGTTCAGTTTTGCCATTTCCCCCTCTTTGCTGATTCTTTCATACAATTTCACTATAGACTTTTACTCACATCAGAATGTCCTAGTGCCTTAGTACAAGTATTTGAGAGCACCAACTCATGACTTGGTGATTTGAGTTTTTCATAGAAAGGATCAAATATTCATTGTTCTTTTTACTTTCTAATTCCACTTGAGAAGAATAATAGAGAAATACTGACAAAGCCTTAGATACATTATAACATATCAGAACATTATTTCTAACCATCAGGAAGGAAAATGGGCTAAAGATTGTTGAATTATCCCAAATGAATCAAAATCATGTATTTAAAGGAAATGTAATGGCCTGGATAAATGCTCATGAAGCAATAAGTGAAAAGAGCCACACATAAAAATTAGGAAGTATTACTCTAATTTTATAAATGCACAATATACTTTATAAAAATGTATATCTCTAAATATATGTATATGTTTATACATACATTTATATGTAGCCTATAAGCCTATAATTGTACATATATTTAAGCATATATACATATGTTTCTATGTATGTATGGAAATAAGAGAATAGAAATGTTGAAATATTAACAATTTTTCTGGTTGGTAGGGTAGTTAGGGATTTTTATTTTTTATCAGTTGCTTTTCCTCCAACTTTTTAACAGTAAATAGGGGAATGGGAGCATTTTAACTTTGACACTTTTCATGTGAATTACCCTATTAAAAATTCAGATAAAAAGCCTACCGGGGGGATAGTTAGACATGTTTTGAATGAACATATTCTTTTTAGGTGTAATCATTCAGGCTTCTATTACAGTTTGAGTGTGTCTTGCACATTTAATTCTGCTTTCTGCTTTTCTGGATTGTGCTCTTCAGGCCACAGAGGACTAGAGTCCAGGAGCCGGGACCGCGCATGCCCAGTCACACCACGTTCCTCTGAGGGCGTGGCCACGCGGCACTTTTTCCACCTAGGTCTTGTCTAGTGATCTAAACATGTGCTTCTCAGCAGAGATGGTTCCTGATTGCAGTGAGCATCTGCCTAAGGTCCCTGGACTGGATGCTTGAGGGGTTGAAAGTAGAGTTCAGACTGAATACACTTGACTGAATTTTGAAGGGGCCCAAAGCAGTTTCCAGGCATGTGGGATAGTGCTGAAAACCAGAAGTCTTCTTTTAAATTTTTGAAATGGACTTTCAGGGATTGGGAGGGGAAGAGAAATAAACCAATGAGAGAAAACTGGGTTTTGAGTGTGTTTACCCTCACCTGTTTCATGCAGGGTCTCCTTGGCCTCTTGTGGGGCTTCAGCCTGTGCTCACATCACCTTACCTGAGCCACCTACAGCCCACAAAAGAAAGGCAAATACATTACATACAGGCCCCACTTCCTGCTTCTAGGAAATCATGGAAGCTGAGGGAGCCAAGCAGTAGCCTGAAGCTTATCCTACTGAATAGTAGTCCTTTTTGGTTGGAGAGTAATGAAAAAATTAACACATTTGTGCATAATCCGATTGAGGACAATATAATACAAGATTGTTGAGTAATTGTAAACTATTGAATAGAAAACTTTGCTTTACACAGCAATACAAGGAAATGAAATAGTACACTTTTCAGTGTAAAATAAATACTTCCGAGGCACAAGGGTTGCCAGTCTACCGTCACCCCCACCTTTGAGGCCCTCTCTTTGCAGGTTGGCGTTCTCACATCATCTGGCCTGCCGTGGGAACCTGACCTCTCATTCCCATGTTCTGTTTTCTTCTTTGAGGCTTCCGGGATGAAGACCTCACCTAAACTCACTTTCCACTGATTTGGCTCTCGTGATTTTTGATAGTTTACTGAGAGGCTCTACAACTCTGCAGACCTTTCCCACAGATTGAAAGAGCAATTTTGTGGAGGCTGAAAAAATATGTGTTGTCATAAATCTTTGTTGCTGGGAAGAAGTGCCACCAGGTTTCTCTCTTGGTAGGTGGTCATTCCCTCCTGTATGTCCTTTAAACATGAGCCACACGTAAACCTCGGCAGCACCAAGCTCTGTTCCAGCAGAGCTGTGCGGTTCAGGCCCGGAGCACTCGGGTGTCTGGTGGTGGGTGGACACACTGACCTTGGGGCCGAGAGGGCTCTGTGTGGCACCCTCCGCATGCCTTTTCTCAAGTCTGAAGAAGTAAATCTTCTCCCTACCCCACTTCCTGTTAGAACTATAAATCCATTCTAATGTTTCTCTTTTAAGAATTATTAGATCCAGTAAAGAATTGGACTGTTTTCCAGTGTTCTCTCTTAACTCTCTGATGAGCTCTCTTAAAGTCTTGAAAATGTCATCACTGTGCCTCTCATTGAGGACCTGCAGCCACCTCATTTGATGACATTCAATTCGGACTGTGTCTTGACACAGCTTACCATTGAGTGCATGTTTCTGTAAGCTTATGGTATTTTCTTTAGAGGAAGGAGTCTTTTCTTTCTTTTTTTAAATTATAACTTCATCCATTTTCTAGGAAAATGATTATGGACAAATGAATTTTTTTTAATTCCAAGTTGCATTATTTGGAACCGGCACTTTCTGTTCCACCTGTCAAACCAACCTAATGTTCATGGCTCTTGGGGTATTTTGCACCTAATTATTCATATCATGGGGGAAGATAAATGCTCAGGGTGCTTTCCTTGGCCTCTGAAAAACGTATCTTCACTAGCCCTTTCAGTTGGAAATACTACATTTAGAACTTCTTTGGCTTTTTAAGTTTTCTCATTTGTGACTTTTGTTATTATCATACCTGTCACCACTTTTTGTCCCTTGCAGTCTCAGATCTCAGTACCCATTCTACCACCTCTGGGCTTTAATTTTCTGTTATTGCCATTATCTCCAAAAGTCCATCAGTCTAGACAGAAGCCCCAGAATGTTGTCTCTAAATATCCTTTATATAAAAATGCTACCTCTGCTCATCTAAAATACCAATTTCCCTTTAAAATTCCAGACATTTTCCCACTTGGCTCTACCAGTTGACCTGGACCTTTATATTCAGTACTCTGTTGGGGTCTCCAAAAACTAAGTGATCGATTCAGATGAACTACTCTGATAAAGCGGCCTCTTCATCCAGGGAGGGTACCCCCAGATGGGAATTGGCTTCTCTGACTCTTTTCTTTTGCTCAAGCTCTTCTCGGGAATCTGCTGGTTAGTTGACAGTTTACGTAATAAACGCGAGTAGGAGAGAAGGGAGAAAGGATGAGAATCCGTCAGGGACAATCACTAACAGGCGTGCCACACCTGCAGCGCCGTCTGAGGATGGCGGGTGCCCTCTGCGTCCTGCTCAACTGGAAACTGCTTGAGGTGCCAGAGCTTTTTCTGTGACCGAATTCTGGCTTTGGAAATAATCAAGTAACACTTCTTTATCTTTTCGTTCTTTCCGCTTTTCCCACAGCCTGGTTCCTCAGAGGGAAAGAAGGAAAAGGAATGCTTTGCAACAAATGCCCTTAATGGCATTATGGTACTCTCATTGCTCTGCTGCCTCTGCCCGCCTTTCTTTTTTTCTTTGTTTTTCTTGTTTTGTTTTTTTTTTAATTTTTTGCAGAACTGAACCTTTTCTGCTCTGCCTTTCTCTCCCATTTGTCTTTACTTTATGGTTGATATTGTACTGTCTTTTCCAAAATATTTGTCATTAAAGAATTATACAAAGTGTATACTTTTTAGCATGTCACTACTTTTATTATGTTGCCTTCCTTGTCTTTGGTAACTACATACGGGACACTTAGAAACCTTCATGGTAAAATCCTTTTTTTTCTCCCCTTGTAGTCCCTCCATTTCAAGGACTAAAACAGTCTTGCGTTAAGTAAAAACCTGTGACCAGAACTGAAGGAAGACTCTAGGAACAGAAACCTACAGCAGGACTTAGCACAATTTATTTGGAAACAAAACAAAATTGCAAAAGCCTTAGCTGCTTTCCACCTAAGAAGTTTATTCAATGAAGACAATGTCCACTGGAGTTTAAAATAACTACATGAGTTTGGGCACAAGCAGTGACTTGAAGAAGGCCCGGCTCTCCTTTTGTTGAAATGTCTCAAGTTTAACGACAAAAAAGCTGTTGTAAATTTAGTCTCAGGTGTAAATATCAAAGCCCTCTGTTGTCAGGAGAGCTGACCTGTGTGGTGCACGTGTGTCTCTGTGATGGCAATCATTTTAGCTGCTGGCCTTCAGAAGAAGTGAGGATCTGATGGAGGTTTTTTACGTATTTATTTTCTGTTCACCCTGTGTCGAAATTTATAAAGAGAAAACAGGCATTACTGAAGTGGTACTTTCTGTAATTTGATACTATTTGGTTTAACCATCTTCACTTTAATACTTGTAATATTGTTGTAATGGTAACTGTTAAGTACCCAAGCTGCTTGTCTTCCACCAAAGAGTGCTTTATTAACAAGAATCTGTGAAAACCGTGTTTTGAAGACTGTTGGATGTTGTGATACAAAGTGGTACTTTGGCAGCCGAACTTGCAAGAGAACATGAGTGGTAGCTTTAGAAGACTTGGGAGGGGACACTGGCTTCAGAGTCGGAAGATTGTTGTGAGTCATTCCTCTTTACGTCAGTGAGGGACTGGAGAATGCCAAGGCTGCCCACAGTTTGGTTGTCCAGCCATACAAATTAAAGTCCTATTTCCTTCCACACATGATTAAGAAAAACACTGTTGGTGTTTTCCCTTGGAAACAGCTAGCCCAAATAATAGTGGCTTAAAAAAAGAAAAGTACTGCTTTATTCAGGTCTTTCTCTGTAACTTTATGGATTTCTTTTTTTATGTGATCAGCCTAATGCCATGCACACACGCTTTGATTTCAGTGACAGTTACTTGTGTCTGGATTTCAGTTGTTTGTAAATAAGAGACTCACTGTTGCCTTTGGTTGGAGAATACAACTAACTCTTCAGTGTGCCTTCGCCCCTCCACCTTCCAGAAACACAGCAGGGCTCTGTGATATAAAGCAATCACAAAAAATATATATTTGCTGCTAAAACAAAAAACTGGGGCCCAAAATAAATGAATAGTTTGCAGGTACGTTGGTTACCTCCATACTAAGAAGGGAATGGTTTTAGTTACTGCTCAGCGTTTCTGCCTGTCCTCGTCTGGAGAGCAGGGGCTGCGGTACGGAAAGGCAATAGAAGGCGAACGCCTTCACCTTACGAGGTGAACGAACCAGGCGAGTGGGCAGCTCCATTTTTAAAAGCTACCTTTTTAACAAAACTATGATCGGATGTTAAACGATTGGAATAAAACAGATTTTAGTCTGTTAATGGAAAAAGTTACTGGAAAGCCGTGGCTCCATTTCGATATTTACTCTCTCAGAGTAAATTATAAGGTTGGTTGTCTTCGAGGGGAGATGGCAGATCGCCATGGTCTTGGTCAAACAGGCGGCTCTTCCCCGTCAGGTGGTGTGGGGTGCGTCACGCCAGCTTTTAAACGCTGGGGACTAGATCTCAGAAAAAAAAAAAAAAGTGGCTTTCTATCCCTGGAAGTGAATAGACACAAAGACCCACTTAACTGACGGGAAGACCTCTCTTCACTAAGCTTTGGGTGGGAGGAGAAACATTCCATTAGCTGTCTTATGCTAGGAGATGATAGTAAGTATTCAGACTGTGCCCTTGAATAAAACTCTGGATTCTCAGGACGATTCTACTTCCCTTGACACCTTTAAAGGCCATCTCCTCCATAAATAATCCAGGTAGTTATGAAAATCAAACTTCAATCTAAACTTTTCCTGTTTTGGCTTTTTCTCCCTCCCAGTGAATAAGCCATTTGGTGTCTTGGCCAAAAGTGAAAAATCTGGGCTTCAGCGTTAACCACAGTACTTTTTATTTTACAAATTTGCCGTTTTGTGTCGGCTGCTCAAGTCTCCAGCTAGAGTTGCTGTCACTGCGGCTCTTTCTCAAAAATCTTGTTATTTAACATGCTCACTAAAGTGTAGTCCTCGGAAACTGTGATTTGATAAAGAAGCCGTCCTTGGAACACAGCAAGGACTTGGGGTCGTGCCTCAGGCGATCTCATAGCGCACTATTACTAGAGGGCATTTCTAGAATCCAGGAAGGCTCTGGGTCTGACCGATGGAAAGTCCTTCCTGCTATGAATAAGAGTGGACTCTTTTTTTCCCTAAACGTAAACTTCAACACACCCAGAATCTCCTGAGATTCTAACTTCAAGTCCTTGTCATAGAAAGACCCTGTCGCTATGAAATAGGAAATAGGGCACATCCGATGGAGAGATTCCTTTAAACTTAAGAGCCTTAAATAGCTTTGAAAGTACACCAAGAAAGTTTCCATTGAAATTAAAACTAGAAATGCATTTTTTTAGGTGTCCTTGAAGCTTTTTGGGGACTCATGTCCAAAGTCCAAGACAGTCCAAAGGCAGGGTGTATGCAAAACTGGGTACCTAGCAGTATAGACAGACTTGTTTTTTGTAATGCTGAAGAAAAACTAGAAATCTCTGAGCCGTCCGCGAAGAGGGTTAATCCTGAGCAGTGCCTCACTGAGACCCGCAGCCTGCCTTGTCCGCATAGCTGCGTCCGGGCGGCCTTCTGCTATGCTACTCTCCAGCATCTTTTCTGCTCTCTGCCTGGCCCCGTTCACCCACCACCCACCTGCTTTTTTCTCTGCCCTCCTCCCCTCTCACAGGGGTCACTCCTACCTCTTTTCTTGGGCCCAGACAATTTTTAGAGGGGTACTCAAGTGTGCTCATGAGCTGAATACGTTTGCCCTTGAAGCCCGATGGCCAGTTCTGCATGCCCTGAGGACCATCAGGCTTTCTGGGTGGTGTTGTGCCAAGAGCTTCTGGAAGCTTCCCTTTGCTTGAATCACCACCATTCATGACAAATGAGCAATGCACTCTTTTGATGTTTGTTCTAAAAGTAGTTCAACTCTTCCTCTTCGTACATTTTTAAAAGTAATTATTGCATCTTGGAAAGCAGTGCTCATCAAAAACAAATTTAATAGCATATTTTAATTTTTTAATAGTTATCTCCCGCTAAAACTGCCCTGGTAAGGCTAGCTGCTGCTCTTTCGTGTCTCCTAAACCTGAGTATTCCTCCTGTTCCTGAGTGGAAATACTACAGATATATTTAAAAGACTGGACAATTCACCTATACTGTGTACGAAATTACCTCCTTACCTGCTCAGAATTAACTGTCAGCAAATATGTTCGTTCATCTGATTATAGTACAGCAGTTTTATATTAATAATTTGCAGACTTTTATCTAACCTGCACTCATGTACAGATTATTAAAAAGTTTTAAAGTGTAACTGATTAATCAGTATTTGGTCAATCATTGTCTTTGATTTTTTAATTAAAATGTATATTTCTAATCATATTTTATAAAGCCAAGAGAACTGGTTGAATGAATGTTTATTTTCCTGAAGGTATTTTTAAGATAAAGCTTCATAATGGCCTGTAAACTTTGCATATCTATGTAGTTTGATACATATTGTCAAGTTTGAAAATCTTGTGTATTGTAACAGGTTTTATACGAAATACTGAATAGTGAAAATTGTATAATTATAACCATACCATTAAAAGTATTAACCAAACAGTCTGCCAGTTTATTTCATTCACTTACCATTCTGAATCATAGTAGATGATGGTCAGAATATAAAGTGGATATAACCTTCCGTGTTAGCTTGCTAGCCTGGGGGCTGAAACGACAGAAACCGACTTCCTCCCAAGGCTGAGGCTAGAGACCCAGGATCAGGGTGTTGGCAGGGTTGGTTTCGTTCGATGCCGCTGTTCTTGGGCTCTTCTCTGTGCACTCTTCTCCCTGAAGTCCTTCTGTTAGTCCTCCTTTCCTTAGGACACCACGCAGATTGGAGTAGAGTCCGTCCTAATGGCCTCATTTTAATTACCACTTAAAAGGCCCTGTCTCCAAATACAGTCACATTCTGAGGTATTAGGCATTAGGGCTTCAGCTTAAAGTTTGGGGAGAGAGGGGAATGCAGTTCAGTCCCTAACACCTTGCCCAAGATAAGATGGTGCATGAGTGACGGCTCCTGTTACGGAGTACACACTCTGTACACACCCAACACCAGCTCAAATTATGCAGAGGTTTGACTGTGGAAATTATTGAGGATAAGACACATAAATCAGGCCCTGGGAGTCTTGTAGTTGTAGACTGTACTCCCCTCACGTTACCTGCCAAGGTCAGGAGTAAAGAGCTGAGGGGCAGGACCATCACTAAGGTACCCACAGTCTGATGTCCAAGCCTGGCTGCCATCACGGTGCTGTCTGCCTGCCTCCCCTCTGACCGTCTTTTGCTGGCCTGGATCCTGAGGACTTCGTGCGCACACCGTCACGCAGAGGTTGTGTCCGGGATGTAGGAGCTTGCTCTGTTAGGAATGCTGGCCTGTTCCCAAAGGAACTGTGCCCTGATTCATGCTTGGATGCAGGTTTTAAAGTACAGACCACACCCCACCCTTCCCCCACCCTCATCCAGACTCGGCAGGCACCGCTACCCCCAGAGTGTGATTCGCAAGCTCCGTTCCCTGTTGAAAGCTGCAGCAGCGACCTGCCTCTCCGTGGTTTGTCCTGAGGCCAACACTGGGTTGTGAACCCTCGGCTGAGCAGCAAAGTTCAGTTGATTGGCATCGTCCAAGCTGCCCCAAGTGTGTATGCTATGAAGGGGGTAGGCGTGGCAAAGGCCTAACACTTGGAAGACTCAGGGTGAAACCCCAAGTCTTGTCTTCCTGGTCCTGTAGATGCTCGCTCTGTGTTGTCGACAACGCCCTTTAGTGCCACCTACCGCACGCATGATTTGCTAAACCCCTCTGCTTTTGTTTCTTAAGTAAAATGGGAAGGAAAGGGATTCCTATCTTAGCATTGTTAGTGGGATAATTAAATGGGATAATCCATGCACAGCACTTAAAACATGCTGGCACAGAGCTTTCAAGAGATTAAAGTTTTCATACATTTAAGGTAATTTTCTGTAGATAATTAGGTAACAACCGATTGTGATGGATTAGGATCCCTCCTCATCTCGTAGTTTGGGTGCCTACGGCATAATTTCAAGCAAGTATAATAGTGTGTTGTAAAAGAGGTCAAACTCTTTTGGCTTTGGATTGGAGAATTCATGCACTGAAGATAAGTCTATTGAGAGTCATTTAGTTAGAGGCAGGGGGGGGGTAGAGTTAAGTAGAAAGGTCCTTTCACGAGGCCCCAAGGAGTGTATGGAGGTAGCAAGTCAGTGTGGGAAGAGCAGCCAGTGTGCTCTCATTTTAAGTTCTGCCGCTCATGCTCTGGTCTCGGGCATCCTTTTCCTGCCTCCTGCCCCTCGTTGTTCATCTGTAAAATTAGTAAGTGTCTAGCTTTTGGATTAAAAGAGATCAAGGGAGGTGAGTGTGCCTTAGCCGGGACCCTAGGCCAGCAGAGGCATCCCATCCATCCACTGCTCCCCTTTCCTCCCGTGTGTCCAAGCGCAGTTGTGCTTGGGAACGCGGGGTGGTGGCAAGAATTCTCCGCAAACATAATGCTCACCTTCTCTAGGATGCCAAGGCTTCGACGGGGCCTCTCCCCATGCTTGCCCACATGGGTCGTTTCCAGCCTTTCACTACTACAGGCCACATAAACACTCTCCTGTGTGGATTCTTCCTGGTCGGTGCTGATTATCTCCTTAGGAGAAATTCTTAAAAAAGGCATTTCTCCTGGATCAAGGATGTGCAAAATTTTTTAATATAGTTTATTGTCATCGGGTTGGTTTCCATGTAACACCCAGTGCTCATCCCAACAAGTGCCCTCCTCCATGCCCGTCACCGCCCTTCTGCTCTCCCCCTCCCAATCAGCCGTTTCTTCTCAGCATTCAAGCCTCTCTCATGGTTTGCCTCCCTCCGCTTCCCCAACTATTTTCCCCCTCCCTCTCCCCCATGGTCCTCTGTTAAGTTTCTCCTGTTCCACTTATGAGTGGAAACATATGGTATCAGCCCTTCTCTGCCTGACTTATTTCAATTAGCATGACACCCTCGAGGTCCATCCACTTTGCTACAAATGGCCAGATTTCGTTCTTTCTCATTGCTGTGTAGTACTCCATTGTGTATATATACCACATCTTCTCGATCCATTCATCAGGTGATGGACATTTAGGCTCTTTCCATGATTTGACTATTGTAGAAAGTGCTATTATGAACATTGGGGCCCTATGCATCAGCACTTCTGTATCCCTTGAGTAAATCCCTAGCAGTGCTATTGCTGGGTCATAGGGGAGTTCTATTAATTTTTTGAGGAACCTCCACACTGTTTTCCAAAGCGGCTGTACCAGTTTACATTCCCACCAATAGCATTGGAGGGTGCCTTTTCTCCACTAGGATGTGCAGAAATTTAAAGCTTCTGTTGAGGGGCGCCTGGGTGGCTCAGTCAGTTGAGCGTCTGGCTTCGGCTCAGGTCATGATCTCATGATTCGTGGGTTCAAGCCCCACGTCAGGCTCTGTGCTGACAGCTAGCTCAGAGCCTGGAGCCTGCTTCAGATTATGTATCTCTCTCTGATCCTCCCCTGCTCGCAATGTCTCTGTCTCTCAAAAATAAAGGCATACAAAATTAAAAAAAATAATAAAGCTTCTGTCGATGTACGCTCTGTCAAAAAGCAGCTTGGTATAATTGTTCAGATCATGGATTCTGGACCCAGGCTGCACGCAAACCTTTGCTGCTTATTAGCTGTCTGATTTGGGCCAGGGTGACAGTTGGATGAGGCTTAAATATTAACTATGTTAATATTTGTTCATTAAAACAAGTGCTTGGCACATACAAAGAGTCAT
>NC_043712.1:61651961-61656236 GCF_006229205.1 Suricata suricatta
GAAAAACAATGGACACTGGGCAAAACTCATCCAAGTGCCTCTCCAGACACCCCTGGCTTCTTCACTGGGGGTGCTGGCCCAGCCCGTGTAGGAACGGACATCCTCCCACACCGCCTGGCCTTGTCTCTGTGTCTCGTCTCTTTGCTAGCAAGTCTGCATGGCTTTGACATGTCTCTGGGTGACAGGTGCCCCATCCACACTGAAATGCCCAGGTAAGGAGGCATCTCACCTGGCATGGCCAGAGCCCACGTGGGCTGACCACCACCAGGGCCTGACCTTGGCCCCTCGGATTCTTCACACGGACCAAATGACACGGTTTTAAACAGAAAGAGGCTTTGGGTGGGAAAAGAAAGAGTGGAGGAGGTTGTATGGTTTGTACATTGTTTTACTTGGAAAAAGACCATGGTTTCTTCTCGTCATGGGTATGTTTCTTCATGTAAAACAAGATGACTTTTCAGGCGGGACAGCTCTTTCTTGCGTAGGACTCTCCAGAGAATGCAGCCAGTCTGGCATCCCCACCCACGAAATGCCAGTCATATTCCCAGCCATTGGATAATCCAGACACCCCCGCACATTTTCAGCCCCTTCAGGAGGGAACTGATCAGCTTCAAATACAGCTTCACTGGGCAAGGTCATGGAGACAGGGACAGTTGCTCTTGGGACCCAGGTGAAGTGAATACTGTTCCCCTGCCCTATCCCGCTCTGGCCCAAGCCCCAGTGGGCAGAAGAAGGGGCTCAAAGAAAGGTTTCACTTATCAAGGGGGCAGCAGAGGGGGCTCGGCCCTCCGGAATGGGGTTTATGAGTATTTGTGAGACTGGGGCCGGGGCTCCTGGGACATGAGCAAACTGCATTCCTGCCTGGCCCTGGCATACTTCCTGCCATGTGGGAGCCACAGAGAGGTCTCCATCCCTGAGAGTGAGGGGTCTGTTGTGACAGAGCTAGATGACACATGGGAGCTCTGAAGGCAGGCCAGTGGCTAACAGAGCAGGGGCCTGATTCCAGCCCCCTGGACCACTCGCCTTGTTCTGGGTGATCCTGCTGTGGCCGCCCCCAGATCCACCTTGCAGTTAACTAAGGAGTTTACAGTGTGCACCGTGGAGTCTTTTCTGTAGCTGCCATATTGAACCAGTCTTTGTCACACCCAGTGACCTCCTAAGACAGATTCTGGTGTTAAAAGTACAACTCTGTCCGTCTTCTCCCTTTTCCAGTGATAGTTGGCTGTCTCGACCTGTAATCTTTCTAGAACAGCTTTTAATCTGGCTTGGGGTCCGCAAAGACAAGACCTCCCAAGAAGCTCTCTCCTGGAAAGCACAGTGCTCACCAACAGAAGTTCTCTCCAGGTGCAATTTAAGCCTGTTTCCTCAAGCGTGGGCCTCAGCCTCAGCGAGTGTGTCTTCTTCCACTGGGTGTTGAGGGTTCAGCCTGAGGCCAGAACTGGGCCTACCAGTAGGTGGCCTGGAGGAGTGACTGGGGTGTGAAGAGGCCAGGCCGGGACCCTCTCTGGTGGCAGATCCCCAGTAAGTAGTGTCCCTTGCTTTCTCACATTAGGGTCCCCTGTGACTGACTTGGTGGAAGCTGGTCTGTCTCCCCAGAAAAGTTAATGCAGAACTTTTGAAGAGTTCCTGGGCAGGCCCTCCGTGGCTGTTCTCAAGGAAAGTTCTCTCTAACCTCAATTGTCTGAGCCCTGGAGACCGATGTGCGCCTTGACACCACTCCATTCTCGCCTGACAGGCATTCCCTTACAGATGACTTTGTGCTCCACGTCGGCCCTCTGACAGAGGCCACATTTTTGCAAAATAACAATACTAAGAAGGCATTGTGGTTTGGTTGGGGAAATTCCATCACCTTGAATCACAAGAAGCCTTGTGGCCAAGGAAAAGGCTTTCCAGAGTATTCGGGAGATGGGCAGAGGCAGCCCGGGCCGAGGAGAGGTATAAGGAGCCGCTGGACGCTGTAGGCTCCATGAAGCCCCCGGGAGAGCCAAACTTCTCTTCATCTCCACCAGTGCCTCACTGGTGACCTTGAACCTAATCATGTGGCCTCTCAAGTCGTGCCATCTCCACCTGTGCAGGGACCTAATAAGAAAGCTAAGAACACTTTTTTAAATGTTTATTTTGAGAAAGACAGAGAGAGAGAGAAAGAGAGAGACAGAGAGAGCAAGAGCGTGAGCAGGGGAGGGGCAGAGAGAGAAAGGGAGAACCGATACAGGCTCCAGGCTCGGAGCTGTCAGCTCAGAGCCCCATGTGGGGCTCGAACCCACAGGACGTGAGATCATGATCTGAGCCAAAGTCAGACGCTTAACTGACTGAGCCACCCAGGCGCCCCTCTAAGAACGCTTCTAATCCCATCGTGTTTCAGGAGATTGTGCTCAAGAGGGACTCACTCAGGCTACTGCTGTATGCGGTCACCATGTTACTTGCCCCTCAGCACACAGCAGGCACTCAGTGTGCCTCCGTTGGTCCCCTGCAAAGGAGCCTGTGTCCTCTGGCCTTTCCCCGCCCCGCTCCTAGCAGCTTTGCCCTGGGGACTAGTAACTGAAGTGTTATTTTGGGAGTGTGGGAGGAACTCTGGGCTAGAGGGCTGGATCTTGTTTCAGCCTTATCTCCTCATCAGGTGCTAGCTAGGGACCAAGATGGCCAAGAAGACGGGCCTTCCCATTCCTGGCCTGGAAAGCGGGAGACAGTTGCAAGACTGCACACAACAGCCACTCCAGCATGCCCGTCTCCTCAGGCCGCGAGGTTCTACACCAAGGCTGGGAGGGAGAGCCTGCAGATCCAAATGAAGGGCAAAGCCTTAATGTTAGGGCTGGCCCTTGAGACTAAGTCGGGACAGTGGTTCCTTTCAGGGGAGGGGGAGGCAGTGGTTGGCATTGGGCACTGGACAGACTTCTGGGAAAATCAGTTGCTTAGGTGGTGTTATAAGGGAATATGTGTTTGTAGTCATACTGTTTTACAATATGTATATTTTTTCTAAGACTTTATTTTTAAGTAATCCTACACTGGACATGGGCATTGAACTCAACAACCCTGAGATCCAGATTTGCATCCTCTACCGATTGAGCCAGTCAGGAGCCCCTACAATAAAGGTATTTTTAAAATACCTGTTTTTTTTCCCTTCCTCATCCTCTTTACCACATAAATACAGACCCCTCTGGGTCAGAACCAGGCGCAGCCTCACACAGGTAGGGCATGTCGAGGGCACTGACCTCAGGCTGGTGTAGGAGAATCTGGAGAGGAGGGCCGATCCGGTGGCTGTTAGCACGGACTTGTGCACCTCGTAGAGGCTGAGACGCAGCAGCAGCGAAGGGAGATGGGCACCTCGTGTCTCACAGTGAAACTATGCTTATCCAGCTGGATGGTGCCATGTGGAAGAGAGGGCAGCCCCACCTGCTTTGTGCAGCGCGGCTCCCGAATAGCTCAGAAGAGGGCTCACCTTTCTCGGCTTGAGACCCTGTCTCAAAAGGGAAACCATGCCTTCACCTGTGAAGTGGCCGTGCATTGGGGTGGCCTGGAGGGCCTAGCCAACAGGGAGGAAGAGCCCTGACCTGGTGACCAGCACTACAAGTGCGGCCTCTTGGGCTCTGAAGGGCCTGGCTTGCATGGGGTGAAGACGTCAAATGCTTATCAGAAACATTAGGCTAAAGATGTACAGCTTCTCAAGTAGCCTGGCCAGACATTAAAAACATCCAAATGCACGACCTTAACCTTCCTGAGGTGCTTCCCTGGCGGTAGCCCCTGTAGGGAGTCTGCCTCTTCCCAGACCTTGTCAGATAAGCAGCTTAGGTTTTCTTCCAGTTGAGGCTGGGTGCCAACCCCTGCTCCCTTCAGGAGTGACACCCCTCTGTGAGGCTCCCCCGCCTCCAGGCCCTGGGACTACTCCCCCCACCACATCGTCAGCTGCTGTCCCCCCAGGATGGGGCCGGCACACCTGACCTTGGAATCAAACATGTTTGACCTCTGCTTTCCAAGAGTCTTGTGGCCTGACAACCTAGATTTCTTTTGTGGGACCAATTTTCTCACTGTTACTTGTTAGAAACAGGCCTACACCCACCTCAAGAGTATAGCAGGGGAACTTGCATCAGGAAGGCTTTGCCTTGGATGTGCATCCAAACATAATCCTCTTGCCTGCTCTGATTTTTCCTACGGCATGCTAGGGATTTCCCCTGCTCTTCACTTCTGCTTGGTTCTCTGGGGCACTGGACTGTGGACAACCACAGGACCAACCCAACATCCATCTGCCCCACCAGTTGGCAAGAGGTAGTCCTGGTGAGCAAA
>NC_043712.1:61656336-61695436 GCF_006229205.1 Suricata suricatta
GAATCTTCAGTACTTCTGGGAAGGTAGCTGTATTTGCAAATACAGTATTAAATCCAGTGCTATGAGCTTTTCAAGCATTATTTACAATACTAAGGAATTTTCTTGAAAGGGATGTTTTGCCCATCTCAGATCCAAGGTAGGCAGAGTAACTTCATGTCCCAGCACCAAGCCTGCTGAGAAATGACATGGCCTCACGCCACAGTAGCTGATCACTATGGCTGAACCTGACATTCACTCTCCTGAGACTTGACTTAGGTCACTCCCACTCACTGTGTCCTTTCCAGGGAGAGGGAATAAAACAACCAGTTAATATATTGTAGTATTCATATATTGATTCAATAAGAAGAGACCAAGGGTGGACAGTCACCCACAGCAGTGGTCCTTAACTGTCTGTCACATGGCAGGGTGGGGGGCAGTTAGGTTCAGCTGATTCCTTCTACTGGGCTTTTTTTGCATGTTCTTTTCTCTTAACCTGTAAGTGACCAAAAGGATTCAGCTTTCTATGCACAGTCAGGAGGGAGTACCAACTTTTATTTACACTTGGGTTCAAGTTCAGAGCCATCTTAAACAGTATAGCAAAGCAGGGAGAAGCACAGATCCGGGACCAAGTTCAGATTCCAACAGAAGCATATTAACTGTGTGACAAGAGGCAAAGGTTATCTTCAGTTTCTGTGGTCAAGTGGAGACTGCATCACCCCAGCTGCCTGCAGCTTACAGCTGCCCAGTCCCTGCCCCGGGTGCTCGGCCAAGTGCGGGCTCCGGCGGGCCTCACTCTGCTGGGCAGAGCAGGACTCGGCGGGTCACTGAGACACGGAGGTAGTCCCCAGTCCCAAGCGTTCACCAAAGGCAAGAAATGGGAACCCAAACTGGCGTAGGGCCGGGTGAGGAAAACTGCACACAGTGTTCAATAAACACTATTTACAAGTCTTGCCAGGACAAGGACAGAGGGCATCTGTCATGGGCACTAAATTCAGATATGAGTTTCACGGGAGAAAAGGATATGGTGGTAAGGTGTAACACGCTTTGGCCTGTACCCCCTTTCACTTGATTGATGGGTTAAATAACATGATTTTAAAAATAATATGCTTAATACTCATCCTAAAAGCCACCCAAACACTAAATATGCACATTTATAATAAGCGTGCGTGTATGTGTGTGTACATACACACAGAAACCACGAGGTAGTTTAAATCACCATTAAAAAAGCCAGACAAACAATACTTTTCCTAATTCTCTGTCACAGAGTGGTAGCCAATGGCTGCACACCAGCTGCTTAAAATTATTGGTTAAATGAAAGCCAGAACTCTGAAACTTCTAGGGGACTGTAACATTTACAAGTAAACAGTAAGTACAGGTGTATTTTACTTCCTCAGTCTCTGGGAACTAGGCTGTGCCTGCATTAATGGTGTGTGTTATAGGTGTTTGGTCTAATACTAAAGCACATACCTTCCCATTCTATACACCTTATGAAGTAGTCTCAGTAGATTCTATTTCACACCTTTACTCTCCAGGTTTTTGTGGAGGATTCAATACAATCTCTATGTACACATTTTAAACATTATTTCTGAACTTCATTTGGAATTATTTAAATAAAAAAATAATCACCATTCTCCACCTTCTTGGGAAAGTGCCAGACTAACCCCCTGACCAGAACTGCTGCCTTGTGTCTGGAGACATCCCTACGCCACAGTCCCCAGGCCAAAAAAGTGCAACGAATTCACACTCCACGGGAAAAAGCAGTATCTATTGTTCTTAGAGTCTGACTCTCTTCCCCACAGCAAGAAAAGTCTCTTCATAGGTATGCCAATGCTGTTTTAGATTGCTAGGGAAATAGGGCTCTCTCAGGCCAAAGCAGGAAAGTCCTCAGGGTCATCTGGGTTGGGAGCAACATCTCGTGTCTAAAGAAGAAAAGAAACGTTTTTAAGGTAACATTCACTTTACCCATTGCACTTGGGCAGAGCCCTCTGAGAAACACATGTCCGCTCTCACCGGGCAGGTGCTGATGCAGGCTGCGGCCCGTGTGGGGAGAGACAGAGAGAGGGGGCCACGAAAGGGTACCTTCTCAGACTCGCTCTTGTCCCCTCTGTACAATGGCCAGTGGTGCCTGCCTCCCTCCCTTCCTCCCAAAAACCCTTACCAACTGACCCTTTTTGTATCTGGTACCTCTGTCATCCAATAAACATGATGTGGAATATTTGCTATATGGAGACACAAGGTTGATTAGAGGCAGTTACTGCCTGCCCTGGGATTCCCTGGGGTTAGAGGGGAAGTCCTGAGGAAGTCACAGCCTGGTAACATCAGCAACACATGGCCTATGACTGGCCCACAGGAGGGGCACCTACTGCTATTTGATGGCTGAGTGCATATCACAGTTGGTAAGATTTTCTAGAAGCAATGGTTCTTCCAGAGATAAGCCGCAGTGAATGAGCAAAGAGAATATGGATCCTGAAACAGTGCAATCTGACAGTGAAGGGGCGAGGGCCTGAGGGCAGGTCTGAGCTGTAGGAGAACAGTATGCAGAGATCTGTTGATAAAACATTTAAACAGTGCTTACTATATATTTAAATTGTGCTGGGCACTGGGGAAATCAATAATGAGCAAAAGCAGACATGGCTTGTGTCATCTACTGTAGAGACAACATACACTGGTCAATAATCACACCAGTGAGAATATAATTACAAATGAAGACAATGATTCAAAGAAAAAGAAAATTCTTTGCTCAAGGACTCTGACCTGGTCTGGAAGAAATGTGAGCAAAGAAGACTTCTCTGAGGAAGTGAGGTGAGAGGATCTATTCTAGGTGAGAAGGCAAATGGGTAGAAGGACCAGCAGGTGCAAATGCCCCGTCAGGTCAGGAACATGCTCGTGTGAAGAAACAGAGGGAGAGCAGGGGTGGCTGAGGAGCAGGGAAGAATGGTCCGAGGTGACAAAGGGAACCTGGGGAGGTCACAAGGAGGCCCTGAAGCCTTAGGAAGGATCCTGTCTACTCTGAAAATACCAGAAAGGCACAGGGCAGGTGATTGGATCACAGTTAGGAACCAAAAGGTGATCTGATAGGATCTCAAGCCTGGGGATCTTGTCTGATGCAGCTGAGTGGGTTTTCTGGTTCTGAGAGTGCATTCACGGCAGACGGTGGATCTCCCTGGTGACCATGGAGGCTGGGGCCGCCAGATGGTCTATATCCAACTGTGTCCATGCTTCTGACCTCACTGTTCCTACACGGGGATACCACACTCTAGATACAGGAATGGACAGCCGAACCAACGGCAGAGCCCGGGGCCTCATCCTCTCACCTCCTGCAGAAAACCGTCCAGGTCACATGGTACACACACTCACCACCACTTCTGCTCTGGGTCCGTAGTTCTCTGTCCTTCTGATCCTTCCCCGGCCTCCCCGTGTGCCACCTCTGGCTCCACGCCCAGGACGAGGGAGGTTACCAAAATTAATCTCCAGCTGGGATGTGATGTCATTGGCTGCTTTCCGGAAAACGTGGGCATCATCTTCATAGTCATCCTTTACCATCTGAAACAAAGTTACAGCATCTCTCTCTCCTCTCTCTCTCTCTCTCTCTCTCTCTCTCTCACACACACACACACACACACACACACACACACACACACACACACACCCGTCTCCATGGACACTCACTTGCTCGGGTCCAAGCGCTATGCCGCCAGGAAGCCGATATGGCATCACAGAGGGACAGTGGCCTCCCTGACGTGCTGTCGGCACTGGGCTGCAGGGCAAGGCAGAGGCAATGACCCTGCTGCGCTGAGGGTCCTGCAGGTTTCCCAGCCACATGTTCTCGTACTCACCGTCTTAATCCAAACATCTTTCAACTTACTATTAATTCAAGTGACACTCAAGTTTCTGCCAGTTTGGCAGGTTAAAATGTAAGATTTGACATGCCTAACATCAATATATATCTTTTATATCTAAATGTATTTTTCTGAGATTAAAACATTTTAATTTCTGCCTTTTATTTGTTCACAAATGCTACTTTGATAAATAAGGAAATATCACCTTCCTAGAATAGAACTTGATGGAAAAACTCATTTTAATGTGGGTGCTGACTGTACAAATACCATATGTTAAAAACTGCATGATACAATAAACAATTCTGACTCAAAATCCAGGAATATAGTAAAACAACAGAGGATGGTTATCTGACAGTTGCTGCAGAAAGAATTCAAGCTGCTTTTTAAGAACAATAGGCCAAAACACTTTGAGAAATTACATTTTATTATATGAGGTCAAATAAGTTCTGTTTCTTGTTAAAACTATATTAAATAAATCTTGTTCCAAATTTTATTTGGCTTCAATTCCTAATAATGGATAAAAAACAAAACCTCTCACTTTGGAGTAAAACATAAATCTACATAAAATATGCCAATGATCTTGGCTGCAAATCTCTAAAGTGCTATGAGGCCAAACATTCCTACTACAACTTGCCCAGGAAATGGGATTAACCTTCCTTGAACATATCAATCCCTTTAGGCCACCTGTTCATACAGGTTTCATGTTTAACATTTGTGTTGCCTTCAAAGCTGCATTAAAATAAAGCAGAGGCTTTAGCTAGATGGACTGTTGAAGCTAAAAAGGTGAAGGAAAGAACACTTCAGGAGCATTGACTCTCTGGGAAAAAGACACAAAAAACCAGGAAGAGGCCAAGTAATGCCCTACCACCTGCTTCAGAAAACAGTGGGCTCTCGGTGCATGGAGTGGGGGCGGGAGGCCGTGCAGGAGTGGGGGGAGGCCACGCAGGAGCCTGGGACAATACCAAGTGTGCTTTCTTGAAAGGGTCCAGCTCCTTTCACAGGCTGCCGGTGGTCTGCACTTCGCAAACACGAGGCATTACTCTAGTGCTTTGTCTCTTAGGGTGCCCAGAACAAAGTAAACCAGTGACCCTAAGATTTGGCTGTTGTTGCTTTCACAATTCCTGGCTAAAACCTCCAATGCCGTAACGTTAACAAGAGACCAAAGATGTGCTTCGTGGAGACCGAGCTGGATGACTCAGCTAACCCAGCTGCTTCAGATATTCCAGGAGACCTCTCTCCGGAGCCAGGGAGGATGAATCTGGTGTGGATGCAGGAAAAACACTGCTATTTTTACCTAACATGTCAGCTGCACATTTAACATCCTGACAGCACATTTGTTTTAGGAAAAGCTTCATTTACAATGGCCCAGAACAAAAAAAGAACAAAAGTGAATAGGAAAAGAGCCAACCCAGTTAGCTGATGGACTTGAAGAAATAACTCACAGAGACTTTCAAGAGAAGGCTCTTGCCTCCAGGCTGCCTGTGTATAACAGCTAGTGGAGTGGCTCCAAATTTCTTAGTAAGGCCTGGCAGAGACGAGGCGGTAAGGCATCCTGTATTATAAATGACCCTCTGGTGAAAGTATTCATTCAGAACACAACTAACCAAAGTGTCAGTGGAAACAGACAAAGCTACACAGTGTCAAATGGAAAATCAGTGTATAATATCCAGCAGGAAGGAACAGTGTGTCCACCACCATCATTGACACAGAGACGTGTATCAAGATAAAGAGCTGTGACTGAATGACGTGAATTCTAAAGTTTAAAGCGAGAATGTTCAGGGCACCCTTAAGTTCAGTGACTTTAACAGAATGCAATTACATGACTCACTGACCGTCTGCATCAGTATATGCTGGGAGACATTTTCGAAGCCGAGGCCTCCAGAAACGGGCTGAACACAGAGCATGAAAAGCAAGGCCCCCACTGGAGGGAGGAACAGTGCAAGCAATCCCGGCGGGAACAGGGTGTGACCAGGCGGCCACACCCTCCCAGGGGCTCCTCCCGGGTGCCAGCACTTAAAAGGCGGGGACAGAACTGCTGCAGTGACAGCACAGAACTCTGACAGGTTTCAAATGATCAACTCCTCCCAATAAAATGCTCTTATTAAGAACGTGAGACAAGAATAATCTAATCATAAAATGCAGAGTAGTTATCCTCTGAAACAGCACCGTTCATGAGACACTGTCCCTCTCTTGAGACAAAAATGAAATGCAGTTACCACACAGTATTTGCACAGTCAGAGCACAGCTGTGGGATGAGCAGAAAGATGCACTGTCACTAAAACTGCTTTGTATGAAGTGTTGATAGGCCAAGTTTCAACTATCTTTATGAACAAATACAGACACAGATACAATTAGGCACACATCATATCGGATTACTCTTAGGTAGAAACTAGAATGGCACCTCCTAATGTCCCATTTTCACACTAGAAGCAGAAAGGATCCATTAGTTTCCAGTAAGGTAACAATGAAGATTAACTCTAGATAAGAAAATGTCATGCTTACATCATCTCTATATTTGGACTTGTGTATCACCACCGCTTTGGAAGGGACAGTGGACTCAGGTTTCCGGATGTTAAACTCAGGCTTTGGTCTTGTCTGTTCTTGAAGATTTTTCCACTCATCCAGCGTCATCTCTTGAACTTGAGTTTCCTCTTCTAACTCCAACTCAGGAACTCTATGAAAAAGCAGAAGTTTGTGATGAGTCTAAAATGTTTACTTTCGCAAAGAAAAAGCTATCACTATTAGTTTAGCATACTATCCTAGAACTACATCTCATATTTTTACATAAGGTAAGAAAATCCCTGAACCATAAGCTTCCATATTTTAATCATTTTATGCTGTCACTGTGAACTGAAGATACTTCCTGTGTGTTTTCTTTTTTCTTTTTTAAAGTAATCTCTATGCCCGATGTGGGGCTCGAACTCACAAGCCCCAAATCAGGAGTCACATACTCTGCCAACTGAGTTGGCCAGTTGCCCCACTTTCTCTTTTCAAAGCAGTCTTTGAAAAATGGGAACTGCACCATCCCATTAGCATTATACTTGACCACCAGGCATTCCCTTCTCAGATGGCATTACACACAAAATGAGATAATTGCAGAAGAAAATGGAGAAGCTACTGGAACAAAACAAATATAGGCAACCATGAACAGATTTATAAAACAATGGGTTGCAAATACATACTTTTGTAAATATCCTCTTTAAATTCATGAGATTTCAAAAGAAAACAGAAGATATACATATCAATGGAACAGAATTCAGAGCCCAGGAAAAATTCCTTACATTCATAATCAACTAATTTTTTTTCAAGCTCATGACAAAAACAATTCAAAGGAGAGAGAATGGTTTTTTCAACAAATAGTGCTGGGAAAATAGGATGTCCACGTGCAAAAGAAGGAAGCTGGACCCCTACCTCACACCATAAATATAAGAGTTAGAAATGTAAACCCCTTAGAAGACGACACAGACATAAACCTTCATGACCTTAGATTAGGCAGTAGTTTCTTACCTGTGCCACTAAAAGTGTTAAGCAACAAAAGCAAAAGGGGTGCTTGGGTGGTGCAGTAGCTTAAGCATCTGACTCTTGATCTTGCTCAGGTCATGATCTCACAGTTCATGAGTTCAAGCCCTGAATGTGGCTCGCACTGATGTCATGGAGTCTATTTGGGATTCTGTCTCTCCTTCTCTCTGCCCTTCTCCCTCTTGTGTAAGCACATGCTCTCTTTGTCTCTCTCTCAAGATAAATAAATTAAAAGAAAAAGTAGATAAACTAGACATCACCAAAACTTCTGAAAACTTCTCTGCTGCAAAGGATACACTAAGAAAGTGAAAAGACAATCCACAGAATGGGAGAAAACATTTTCAAATCATATATATCTGATAAGGGATTTATATCTTGGATACAAAAAGGACTCTTACAACTCAATTAAAAGAAATAACTCAACTGAATAATAGGCAAGGCTCTGAACAGACATTTTTCCAAACATGATATACAAATAGCTAATAAGATGTTCAATATCATTAGCCATCAAAGAAATTGAAATGAAAACCATAATGACTTATACCCACTCCACACTCAGTAGGATGATTAAAATAAAAAAGACATTTAACAAATGCTGGTGAGGATGTGTAGAAATTGGGACCTCATACTTTGCTGGGGGTGGGAGGATATGAAATGGTGTGGCCACTCTGGAAAAACAGTCTGGCAAATTCTCAAAAATGCGCACACAGAGTTGCCATCTGACCTGGCAATACCACTCCAAGGTACACATCCAGGAAAAACAACAGCATGAAACACAGTGTGAAAACACCACAGCACTGCCACAAATGGCAGTTGAATAACGCTGTTTATTTTTTAAGTTTATTTATTTTGAGAGAGAGAACCAGTGGAGAAGGGGCAGAGATCGAGGGGGACAGAAGATCTGAAGCAGGCTCCATACTGACAGCAGTGAGCGCCAATGTGAGGCTCGAACTCACAAACTGTGAGATCATGACCTGAGCCAAAGTTGGGGGCTCAATCAACTGCGCCACCCAGGCACCCCCAATAATGCTGTTTATAGCAGCATTATTCACAATAGCAAAAAGAGTGGAAACAGCTTGACTGGCCATCAACTGATGAGTGGATAAAATACAGTATCTTTAAAACTATGGAATACTATTTGGCTATAAGACTAAATGAAGTACTGATACATGTTACAATATGAATAAACTTTGAAAACATTATGCTAAATGAAATAAACCAGGCACAAAAGTTTATGTACAATTCCATTTATATGAAATACCCAGAAAAGGCAAATTCATGGAGACAAATAGCAGATTAGTGGTGGCCAGGAACTGGGGGCAGGGAGGCCAGGTAATGACCGCTAAATGGGTTCGGGGTGATGAAAATGTTCTGAAACTAGATAATGGCGATGGTGGCATAAAACTGTAAATGCACTGTTACTTAACTGTACACTTGAAGATGATTAAAATTATAAATTTTGTTATACGTATTTTACCACTAAAAAATGAGACAATATATGAAAAAGAAAGAAACAAAGAGATAATATACAAAAAAGAAAGAAAGAAGCCAGGCACAAAAGGACAAATATTATATGCCACTTACATGAGGTACCTAGAATAGGCAAATTCGTAGAGACAAGAAAAGGGGTTACCAGAGGTTAAGGAGAGGGAGAAATGGGATTTACTATTTCATGGATACAGAGTTTCTGTTTGTAATAATGAAAATGTTCTGGACATGGATGGAGGTAATGGTTGCATACAATGTGAATATAATTAATGCCAATAAGTTACACACTTGAAAATGCTTAAAATGGTGATTTTTACGTTTTGTGTGTTATGTAATATACCCCAAACCATTGAATTGTGCAATTTATTTATTTATTTATTTTTATGTCTTTATTCTATGTTGAGGGAGAGAGAGATAGAGAGTGAGCTGGGGAGAGGCAGACAGACACAGGAGACACAGAATCTGAAGCAGGCTCCAGGCTCTGACCTGTCAGCACATAGCCTGATGCAGGGCTTAAACCCACCAACTGTGAGATCATGATGTGAGCTGAAGTCGTACGCTTAACCAACTGAGCCACCCAGGCGCCCCTGAATTGTGCAGTTTAAACAACTGAATTTTATAGTATGGGAATTATAGCTCAATAAAGTTTTAAGAAAAAAATAATTAGGTGGTGAGTGGGAAGGGAACCAAATCTATAATACCCTCACAGAAGGGCTAATGTGACTTGTCCTATGTTACAGGTTAATGATATGAAAACTGTTAGTGAAATCAGGAGAGAAACTTAATCACAGACCATTCGAAACAGGCATATTTGTAAAGTGACTTTAAAATATCAAGCTAGTGGGGTGCCTGGGTAGCTTAGTCGGTTAAGCATCCAACTCATTTTTAAGTTGTTTTTTCTTTAAGTTTATTTTTTATTTATTTTGAGAGAAAAAGTGAGCAAGTGTGAACAGGTGAGGGGCAGAGAGAGAGGGTGAGAGAGAACCCCAAGCAGGCTCTGCAATGTAAGTGTACAGCCCTGTGTGTGGCTCAATCACACAAACCATGAGATCATGACCCGGGCCAAAATCAAGAGCTGGATGCGTAACTGACTGGGCCACCCAGGTGCCCCAAGCAGGGAACAGATAACGTGTTCAACTACTTTACAACACTGCTGGTGTTGGAATTAACTTGCACCAGTTCGAACAGGCTCACAGCCAATTGTTCAATTTTCAGAAATTTTGCGAGCTGGCTGTTAAATTAACTTATTATTATAAATTAAATTATATAAATTATAATTAGCTATATTAAAGGTAATAATCACAATTCATTATTCCCTAATTATTCCACTATATTTTACCTTTATCCATGCTCTTGGGGTTTATTTATACCTAATGTATGTGCATAGTGGAAATGTTACATAATAGTGTACTATTGTTTATTTCTTCCCAACTCTGCATTCAGTATGACACAGTGGTAGTTTTAAATCAGCCACAAAAATCACCCAAGTGCAACAGATCCAGGCTTTTTCATCTGAGAGAGCCAGATGTTGAGTATTTACCAGCTTACCATTGCCCACAGGGAGGCACTGAGTAAAATTCTGACTCTGGGAAACATTTTGTGGACATATGGCCCAGTTTCTTAGACAAATAAATTACAAGGGAAAGAAAAAACATATAGATTAAGAGTGGCTTAAGAATAATCAAGATAGTGTAATATTAGTGTAATATAAAAGACCAATGGAACAGAATATAAAGTACAGAAATAGGCCTACACATAAATGGGCAATTGATTTTTAACCATGGTGTCTCATGTGCTAGAATAACTGGATACACATATACCGAAAAGGAAAAAAGGGAACTTTGATCGACACCTCACACTGTATACAAAAATCAACTCAAAATGGACCACAGACCTAAATACAAAAGCCCAAATCATTAAACTTACAGAAGAAAACCTTTGTGGTACTAAATTGGGCAAAGATTTCTTAGATATGAGACCAAAGGCAAGATCAATAAAAGAAAAAAATTGATAACATGGATTTAATCAAAATTAAAAACCTCTGCTCTTCAAAAGACACTATCAAGTGAACGAAAAGACAGGCTATTGAATGGAAGAAAATACTGGGAAATCATGTATCTGATAGAGGGCTTGAATCCAGAATACATGAAGAACTCTCAAAACACAATAATAAGAAAACTCTCAACACTCTTTATTAGAAGATATACAGATGGCAAATAACCTGTGAAAAGGTACTTATTAATGTCAATAGTCAATAGGGAAAACTCCAGTCATCTGTACAGTGGAATACTGCTCAACAATAAAAAACAAACTATTGATATATGCAGCAACATGGATGGATCTCAAAAGAAGTACTCTCAGTGAAAGAACACAGACAAAAGAAGAACACATGATGTGGGATTCCATTTATATAAAATTGTAGCAACTGCAAACTAATCTTTAGTGACAAAAAAATAGATCACTGACTGCTTAGGGGAAAAGGGTAGGAAGGAGGGATTACAAAAGGATAAAAGGAAACTTTTTGGGTTGGTGGATATGCTTGTTATTTTAATTGTGGTAATGGTTTTACAAGTGTATATGGATGTCAAACCTTGTAAAACTGTACATACTAAATATATGTCACTCATTGGATGTGAACTGTCTTAAAAATGCTGTTTTAAAAAGAGATGAGATATACCAATTGAGATGTATATATAAAACAAATAAGTTGTTTTAAAAAGAGATTTTGAGATCATAAGGAAACCAACAAATTACCCAGATATTTAAGGAATTGTGAAATACTTTAGATGAAACTGATGAATGGTTAAAGAAGATGTTTATATATACAATGGAATACTACTCGGCAACAGGAAAAAATGAAATCTTGCCATTTGCAGCAACATGGATGGAACTGGAAGGTATTATGTTGAGTGAAATAAGTCAGATCCCACATGTTTTCACTCAGATGTGGATCTTGAGAAACTTAGCAGAAGACCATGGGGAAAGTGAAGGGGAAATAAAAAGTTACAAACAGAGAGGGAGGGAGGCAAACCATAAGAGACTCTTAAATACAAAGAACAAACGGAGGGTAGATGGGGGTGGAGGAGAGGGGAAAGTGGGTGATGGGCATTGAGGAGGGCACTTGTTGGGATGAGCACTGGGTGTTATATGGAAGCCAATCTGATAGTATTTTTAAAAAACTTTAGATGGGATAACACTATTCCAGTTAAAAAGAATACACCTTTAGACATAATATTCTGAAACGTTTATGAACGAATGTGATATCCTGACGAAAGAGGAAGTGGGTAAAGAAATACATGAAACAAGAATGGCCATGATTTGATAAAATTTTAAGCTGAATAACCATTATTTTATATATATCTTCCTATGATATAACCTTCTAATACAGAGCTAAAAATAAAGAAAAATTAAGGATTCATAAAGATTCTTCATTCAGGCTACTTGTCACAGAATTAGGAAACAATCAGAACTGATTTCTAGGATACTATTCTGATTATAAACTATAATCTAATTCTGACTTCTAGAACCGATACTGTAAATTCGAGGATTCTTTCGTAACTAATATAGGTGAATAAATTCCAAAAAGTTCAATAAGAACACATCTTGTGTTAAGACTACAAAAGAAGTACTTTTCCTGTTTGCTTATCTTAAAGATCATCATATATAAACATGAAGGGCTACAACAAAAAAGTATAAGGCATATAAAAAATGTAGTCTTGGGCACCTGAGTGGCTCAGCTGGTTAAGTATCTGACTTTGGTTCAGGTCATGATCTCACAATTGGTGTGTTCAAGTCCCACATCCGGTTCTGTGCTGACAGCTCAGAGCCTAGAGCCTGCTTTCTCCTCCCGTCCCTCCCCCTCCTCCTCTTTGTCTCTTTCTTGCTCTCAAAAATAAACATTTAAAAAAATATTAAAAGAATGTAGTCTTTAAGTGATACATCGACACCCAAAGTGAAGCAAACAGTGGAGATCTCAGAAGAGAGCATTTGCTGCAAGTGATTCCCTCCTTAAAAACGATCACCCTGACCCTACTTACTCTGGGCCCCATTCACAGTGTACGTACAGATGTCCCCTGTGCGTTCTCCTCTACCTTTTGTCATTGCAACAAGCCATGTTAGGAGCAGTACAAAATCACCAAGGACGGGCTCCTTAACCTTATTCTCCATTGACTACAGATTATTACAAAAACCACATTCTATGAAAGTTCTGTGAGGCAGATCCCATTTCCATCCTATTTGAATTGGCACTAAATGCAGTTTTTATTGGCAGTGTTAGCAAAGACTGGATTTTCAACAGGAAAAGATGTATAATTAATCTTTCAGTTCCAGGAGGGATGAAAGTGGTTATATTTCTAACAGTTATAAAAGCATTATAATTGCTATTTATATCCTCCACATTTAACGGCATCCCCCAACTCCAATTTGACTAATTCAAAGACCTTCACAGTTCTTGGTCTATTACCAAAAATCTTGGGAGATGATTTTCCATCAAAGCTGCTTACAGATATAAGGTGGTCTAATCTATGATTTGTAACATGAATAATGCTATATGCAAATTTGATAGCTATATATTTGTTTCTATATAGGTGAAATTATAGAAACCATAGAACTGTTTTAACAACTGTTCTTTATTTAAAACATACATGGGCAATAATGGTAACATTTACTGTAAGTTTCCTAGGTGCCAGATGCTATTCAAAGCACTTTATGTTATTTTGGTCGTGATAATTAATTCCATAGGTTAGCTCCAATTAATAGCTCCATTTTATAGGTAAGGAAACTGAGGAACATGTTATATAGGTAACAAATGAAAGAGCCAGGTTTCATACCTATACATTCTATCTCCAAAGCCCAGACTCCACCTCTGTGCTCTTTTGGGAATAAGAGGGCAGAGAAATGCATGCAGATGGGAGATAGTCAAGATGTGGACACAGAAAACATACATAACACCAAATGTCCAAATATCCATTCAGGCAGTATCTTTTTACCTCAATATACAAAAGGGTGCTGGTAACAAAAAAAAACATGGGTTCTAGAAATAAAATTTTATTAACTAAATACTTAACCAGAGCAAGTGGATTGAACCTATATGTAAGTAACACCTCTTATTTCCTTCTCAAGTACTGAGAGGAAAGTGAATTTCATGCTAAATTTTGAGATCCTCAGAAGTTTGCCACACAAATTTTATAGAGTTGTTTCCCAGCTTTAAGAAAATTCGGCACGGGGCACCTGGGTGGCTCAGTCGGTTAAGCATCCGACTTGGGCTCAGGTCACGATCTCACAGTTCGTGGGTTCCAGCCCCGCATCAGGCTCTGTGCTGACAGCTCAGAGCCTGGAGCCTGCTTCAGATTCTGTGTCTCCCTCTCTCTCTGACTCTCCCCTGCTTGCGCTGTCTCTGTCTCTCAAAAAAAAACCAAAAAAAAAAACATTAAAAAAATTTAAAAAAAAAGAAAATTCAGCACATGACAACCTTCACTGTTTAAGCAAACATACTTGAAAACGAATTACAATGAAAAATATTTCATTGCAGGTATTTTGTAATGGTGCTTCCATAACACTCTTTTCATAAGGACTTTTTTTAGTTTTAAGGAAGGAAGGGAATGTCATTCCACATTACTGAATAGGGAAGTCCTCAGCAACCCCAGCAGCTCCTCCTCTGCTCCCAGAACCAGCATCTTCTCCCCGATTCAGTTCTTCAGAGCAAACATGGCACTTTCAACCACTCCTACCATTCACTACAGGTAAGAGAATGTCGGTCCCACAACATCTAGTGGCCACTTCTTAGCAAGCCCTTTAACCTCTGTGTCTCCATATGAGGATAGTATCTCCTCTTTCACGAAAGGGCAGCAAAGGATTGAGGAGTTAAGACATGGAAGCATTTCAAGTTCCTGGCATACAACCAATGTTAGATTTATTCTTATAGTCTTGTAACAAAATACTCCCAGGAAGTTGTCTCGAGCATCTTCAGACATGAGGACATCATGTGATAAGGAACATGTAATACTTCTATAATGAAAGGGGGAAGGGAGGAAGGAAGGGCACAGCACATATGATTGTCAACAAAATGTGTCCTATCTGAGGAAAATATATCCGTCAGGGTGTACATTTGAACGTAAGTGAGGATATATTAATCTATCAGGAAGTTCAAAACTGAGCAGAGCACTGAATATACATTTTGGCTGGTGCCCAAAGCCTGAGTGTTAGATCAACATGCAGATAAAGCTGAGACCAGAGAGCATCACGATCATCGAATGTGCTTCTCAAATTCAAACCTAATTCTGAAATTATCAAAAACCTGTAACTGTATTACCAGGAATTCCAGTGATAATTTTAAAGTATGATGGGGTGGTGCATGACAAAAACGTCACAGCACGGTTGGCCAGGGGTCTGCCCGTGTGGCTGCTCAGCGGCGTTAACGCCTGCAGATCTAACTAGACGCTCACTGTCCGCTGCAGGGGTGGAGGGGGGCGGGCGGGGTTGCCAGCCAGCTCTGCTAGGATATTGCAGACAGTGAGACTGCCACCAAACCACTTAGAATTTTGTCTTTCCAGAGTAACTGAGAAAACTATTTTGCCTATTTAATATTATGAAAGCGAGAATACCTCAATCAATTCCATAGATTAGAGTTACGCTATAACTTATTATTCTGCCTTACATAACCTGAATGTGTATAAATGGTTTATTGGCTCAAAAAGATATAATTTTTCCGAAAGGGATCTAGTTAACTCACTTTCTCAACATTCATATAAACTGTTAATTTACTTCCTTATTTTTAATTTCTTTCTTTAATTAAATACATTAACAGCTTTCATAATTATCAGTCATTGTAGCATTTTACTTTTGCAATAAGGAAAATACTAATAATAGCAGATAATTTTTTTTAATTTTTTTATGCTTTTTATTTATTTTTGAGAGAGAGAGAGAGACAGCTGGAGCAGGGGAGGGTCAGAGAGAGAGAGGGAGATACAGAATCTGAAACAGGCTCCAGGCTCTGAACTAGCTGTCAGCACAGAGCCCGACGCGGGGCTCGAACCCACGAACCGTGAGATCTGACCTGAGCCGAAGCCGGATGCTTAACTGACTGAGCCACCCAGGCGCCCCAATAGCAGATATTTCTATAGCATTAACTACATGCCAGGCCCCACTCTGTCACACACACACACACACACACACACACACACACACACAACCTATCCTTATAACAACTCTATGATGTAGGTACTATTATTATTCCCATTTTACAGGTGAAGAAAACTGGCATAGAGAGAATAATGTGCCCAAACTAATAAGTGGCAGAGCTGAGATTTGAACCCACATGCTGGGTTGGGGTCTGTGCTCTTAACCCCTAGACACCTTGCTTCTTGGCAGCTGACGGATGAGTAAGAGTTAAATCAGTGAAGGGGAAAGGGAATTTGGAGAAGAGGTCTGGGGGAAAAAGGCAACACCACTTGCTGAAGCGCTTTGGCACATGTGGGACAGAGCCAGAGGGAAAGGTCCTTGAGAACATGACATAAGGGCCATGTGGTGAATCCAGAGAAGGCACACAAGTGGCTGCACTTGAGGGCTCTGCAGGGTACAGATCATGTAGAACCATGAAGTTCAGGTCAAGGGACAAGAAGAGAACAGCAAGCGACCCAGGGTCTTGCATGAGGAGTGGGTGCATGACAATCAGAATGCCAGCACCACAGCCACTATGGTGCAGAAATGGCTTGTTCAAGGTAAGAAAGCAGGGAGCTCATTAGGAGTTGTCATGACAGACTGGATGAGATGATGGTGATGAGCGGAGAGAAGGTATAATCACCAGGGTAGTGGGACAGACTAGATTTGGGGAAGGAAGGGGTCAAGAGGAGGAAGTCTCAAGGATGACTCCTAGGTTTCTGGTTTGTACAGCTGGATGGATGGCAATGGGCTGTTCCACAAGATGGAAACACCTAGTGAGGACAGACGTCTCCTAGACACGCAGAGCAGATCTGAGATATCCATGGAGAAGTGTCCAGAGTAGGCAGCTAGAAACACACACCTGGAGCCCAGGCAGAAGGTGGGAGCCAGAGGTACACATTTTGGAGTTAATACATGAATGACGACCTGAGCTGTAGGGTGTGGGAGATCCTAATAAAGACATTAAAGAGGAGAGAGCCTAAAGCAGAGCCCTGAAGAACCTGACATTTTAAAAGACCAGAAACACAAGGATGAGTCTGCACAGGAGAAGCTGAGAGGTAGTGGGGAAACCAAAAGAGTGCAGACATCACAGAAATCAGGGAAAGAGACCTTGAGAAGAAATCAATAAAGCCAAATGTTCTGGCAGGTCAAGAAAGATGCAGGAAACATTTATTAGGTGTGGAGACATGTGGTGACTGTTTCCGAAGGGCAAGAGGGCACAGAGCCAGACCTGGAGTGAAGCAAGGCTCAAGTGAGAGAACGAAGTGCAGGAAGAGTGTATGTAACCTGGGAAAAAGGCAGTTAAATGAGAACGTGGGGCAAGAGTAGAAAATTTAAAATAGGAGACTTTGAGCATGTTTGATGAAGACCAGAGTTGGGAGGACGGTGAGCAGACTTACAAGGAAGGTGTTGATTGACAGTATGAGGTTTCCATGCAGTCAGCAGGAGACAGGATTCAAAGCCTGAAGAAACAGCAAGAGAGATGGTGCCTCATTCTTACCATGAGGGAAGGCGCAGGAGGTGGACACAGGCGGGTTTGTACCATAAGAGCAGGAAGATGATAAACTTCCCAGCCAATTGCTTCCAATTTCTGTGTGACATAGGAGGTAAAGTTATGTCCAGAAAGTGAAAGAAGTAGTGTGGGTATGAGAAGTATGGGGGAAAGGGGAAGTGGGCACAGTGTCAGGGCTTCGAGGAGACAAGCAGGATGGAATTGGTCTTTGTAGAGGGTGAGAGAAAGAAGAAGCAGAGAAGGGGAATGCTGGGTAGTGTCATGGGTTCATTTCAGACAGAATGCAGGTGATCAACAAGGTACAGGGGCTCCTATCGGCTCTGCTGTGGGCAGTGCTCAGCCGCCGGTGCAGGCAGAGAGTAGGCAGACAGCCAATGGTCCTCCAGGATTTCAGCCAATGATCAATCCAGGTTTTGCCATAAAGGTACAACAGAAGTCCAAGGGCAAGGGAGGTTAAGGACTGGGCAAGCACGCTAGAGGTGAACCAAGGACCTAAGCTCCATGAAGAAAAGAGGGAGGATGGACTCAGAATAAAGGAACAAGAGATGAGGGTCCTGATAAGAGGGAGAATAACTGCAGTACAGACTGCTGACGGGAAGAGGTTGTGGTCACTGGGCAGTATACTTAAATTAACTCAGTAATTATCATTAGTACTCATTCATTAGATTCTTTGAATTATTAATTAGTTCAATTATTCATTAATACATTAAGGTCAACCTTCTGTGATATAACAGAAGGCTGAACTTCCCGTTCTGTGAAGCGCTCTTAGAAATCATTAAGAGCAAGGCCAACAACAACCTGTGGGAAAAATGGGTAAAACACCCACTTGGCTGGCGATTCATCTTCCAGGAGGCCCGGGGACTCTTCTACCGCTGTGTTCTCTTCCATTGGTGCAGTTTGCTCCATGTCACTGAAAAGCAGTGAGAATCACTTGAGTCATACAATATGTCCACATCAATGTTTTTATATATCCAAGATAGAAAAAAATACATTTTTTAAGTAAATCTCATTAAAAAATTACTCACATAGGTAACCCACATCAAAATAAAAATGACAAAATGTTCTAAATTGCTAATCTATTGTAATTATTTTAAAAAATGTTAAAAGTATTTTTAGAAGTAGAGCTTTCTATGAGTGGCCTAAAGTTAAAACAGATTGTGAAAGACCAGAACAACTATTTAAGACTCTTACTGTCCTAGGAAATTCCAAATATTAACAGGAGCCATAAAATTTTCTCAACCTGTGCTTTTAAAAACATGTTCAAACTTCAGTGACCATCAATTTAATATAGATTGCTAAATACACAAGATGTTATATATGAACTTCATGGTACCTACAAACCAAAAGCCTATAATAGACACAAAAAAAATAAAATAAAGAGAAAGGAATCCAAACACAGCATTACGAAAGTCATCAAATCACAAAGGAAGAGAGAGAAGAAGGAACAGAAATTAAAACACAACCAGAAAATGATTAACAAAATGGTAATAATACATACCAATCAATAATTACTTTAAATGTAAATGGACTAAATACTCAGGATAAAAGATACAGGGTGACTGAAAGGATAAAGCAAGACCCATCTCTATGCAGCCTACAGGATACTCACTCACACCTAAAGACACACACGAACAAAGTGAAGAGATGGAAAAAACATTTACCATGCAAATAAATAGAAGTAAAAAAAAAAAGCTGGGTGGCAATATTTATATCAGACAAAATAGACTTTAAAACAAAAACTCTAACAAGAGACAAAGAAGGGTGTTACGTAATGATAAAAGATTGATACAAGAAGAGACTGTAACAATTGTGAATATCTCTGCATCTGACATAGAAGCACCTGAACAAAAAGCAATGTTAACAGACATAAAGGATGAAATCAACAGTGATACAAATAATAGTACAACACTTGAACACCCCACTTACATTAATGGATAGATCATCCAGACAGAAAATCAATCAGTAGCTTTGAAAGACACATTAGACCAGATAGACCTAACAGATATAAAACAAACTATCCCCAAACAGCAGAATACACATTCTTTTCAAGTGAGCATGGAACATTCTTGAGGATAAATCACATGTTAGGCCACAAAACAGGTCTCAAAAAATTTTAAAAACTGAAATCATATCAAACATCTTTTCTGATCACAACAATATAAAGCCAGAAATTATAAGAATAAAACTAGAAAAAAAAAAAGACAAACATGTGGATGCTAAGCGTCACGCTACTAGGAAACAAATGAGTCAATGAAGAAATCAAAGAGAAAATAAAAAATACCTTGAGACAAATGAAATAAAAACACAGTGGTCCAAAATCTTTGGGACACAGCAAAAGTAGTTCTAGGAAAGAAGTTTATAGTGATCCAGGCCTACCTCAAAAAACAAGAAAAAAAAAATCTCAAGCAATCTAACACTACACCTAAAGGAACTAGAAAAAGAGGAAAAAGCCCAACAGGAGTAAAGAAATAAGATCAGAGCAGAAATAAATGAAATAGAGCCTAAAAACACAATGAAAAGATCCATGAAACTAAGAGCTAGTTCTCTGAAAAGACAAATAAAATCGATAAACTTTTAGCCAGATTCATAAAGGGGGGAAAAAAGAGGACTTAAATAAATAAAATCACAAATGAAAAAGAATTTATAACTGACATCACAGAAATACACAGAATCATAAGAGACTACTACAAAAATTATGCACCAAAAAATTGTACAACTAGAAGAAATGGATAAATTCCTAGAAACACAGAATCTTCTAAGACTGAATTAGGAAGAAAAAACTGGCCAATTACTAATAACAAAATTGAGTTGGTAATCAAAAAACTCCAGAAATAGATGGTTTTGTAGGTAAATTCTATCACATATTTAAAGAAGAGTTAATACCTACTCTTCTCATATTCCAAAAAATAGAAAAGGAAGAAATACTTCTAAGTTCATTCTATGAGGCCTGCATTACCCTCACACCAAACTCAAAACAAAGACAATACAGAAGGAATTACAGACCAATATCCCTGATTAACATACATGTAAAACTCCTTAATAAGACATTAAAGAATAGCATTCAACAACACATTACAAGGATCATTCACCACAATCACACTGGATTTATTCCAGGGATGCAAAGATGATTCAATACCTGCAAATCAATCAATGTGATAAACTACATTAACAAAATGAAGGATGAAAATGATATGATCATCTCAATAGATGCTGAAAAAGCATTTGACAAAATTCAACATCCATTCATGATAAAAACTCTCAACCAAGTGGGAATAGAGGGAACATACCTCAATATAATAAAGGCCATATACGAAAACTCACAGCTACCATCACACTCAATGGTGAAAAGCTGAAAGTGTTCCCTCTAAGATCAGGAATAAAACAAGGATGTCCATTCTTATCACTTTTATTCAACATAGCCACACCAATCAGACAAGAAAAAGAAGTAAAAGGGATTTAAATAGGTAAGAAGTAGGGTGCCTGGGTGGCTCAGCTGGTTAAGTGTCCAACTTCAGGTCATGATCTTATGGTTCATGGGTTCAAGCCCCGCATTGGGCTCTGTGCTAAACGCCTGCTCAGAGCCTGGAGCCTGCTTCGGATTCTGTGTTTCCTTCTCTCTCTCCACCTCCCCTGCTCACACTCTGTCTCACTCTCTCAAGAATAAATTAATGTAAAAATATTTTTAAAAATAGGTAAGAAGTAAAACTGGTGAGTATTTGCAGATGACATGACACTATACATAGAAAACACTAAATAACCCACCAGAAAACTATTAGAACTAATAAATGATTTCAGTAAAGTTGCAGGATACAAAATTAATCTACGGAAATCTGTTGCATTTCTATACATTAAAATGAACCAGCAGAGACATTACAAAAACAACCCATTTACAACTGCATTAAAGAGAATAGCATGCCTAAGAATAAACTAAACCAAAAAGTTAAAAGACCTCTATTATGAAAAATATTGGACAATGATAAAAGAATTTGAAGACAACACAAATTAAATGAGAAGATATGGATTGGAAGAATTAATACTGTTAAAAAGGCCACACTACCCAAAGTAATCTATAGATTCAATGCAATCCCAATCAAAATGGCAATGTATTTTTCAGAGAACTAGAAAAAAGCAATCCTAAAATTTGTGTAGAACCACAAAAGACCCCAAATAGTCAAAGTACTCTTGAGAAAGAACAATAAAGCTGTACATGTTACAATCCCAGATTTAAAACTATACTACAAAGCTATAATAACAAAACAGATGCTGGCGAGGATGTGGAGAAATCAGAACTCTCTTACACTGTTGGTGGGAATACAAACTGGTGCAGGCGTCCTGGAAAATGGTATGGAGTTTCCTCAAAAAATTAAAAATCGAACTACTCTACAACACAGCAATAGCACTACTGCAATTCATCCAAAGGATACAGGAGTGCTGATTCATAGGGACACATGTACCCTAATCTTTATAGCAGCACTTTCAACAATAGCCAAATTACAAAAAGAGCCCAAACGTCCATCAACTGATTAATGGATAAAAAAGATTTTATATATACAATGGAATACTACTTGGCAATGAGAAAGAATGAAATCCTGCCATTTGCAACAACATGGATGGAACTAGAGGGTATTTTGCTAAGTGAAATAAGTCAGTCAGAAAGACAGATATCTCATGTTTGCACTCATATGGGGAACTTGAGAAACTTAAGGGAGGACCATGGGGGAAGGGAAGAGGAAAAATAGTTAAAAAAATAGTTTGAGAGAGACAGAGTATGAATGGGGGAGGGGCAGAGAGAGAGGGAAACAGAGAATCTAAAGCAGGCTCCAGGCCTGGAGCTGTCAGCACAAAGCCTGATGTGGAGCTCAAACCCATAAACTGTGAGATCATGATCTGAGCTGGTTGGACACTTAACCAACTGAGCCACCCAGGTGCCCAACATAAGCTATTTTTCAAAATGCAAAGATAAATTGACCTGTAATAACAGAATTGACTTACTTTTTTTTTAAATGTTTATTTACTTTTGAGAGAGAGAGAGAGAGAGAGAGAGAGCGCAAGCAGGTTGGGGAGGGGCAGAAAGAGAAAGACACAGAATCTGAAGCAGGCTCCAGACTCTCAGCTGTCAGCACTTGAGCCTGACTTGGGGCCCAAATCCACAGACCATGAGATTATGATGTGAGCCAAAGTCAGACGCTTAACCAAGTCACCCAGGCACCCTAACATTTTAAAATTCTCAATGGAAAACTATTGTAGTGAACTAAAAAGTGAGTTTTTCGATACAAAATCTAAATAGTTTTTAAGTTAATTTCTTTTTATAATCTCTACACCCAATGTGGGGTCGAACTCAAAAATCTCGAGATCAAGAGTCGCCCGTTCTACCGACTGAGACAGCCAGGTGCCCCAAATAATTATTATTCTTTACTTTTAAAAAAGGTCCTCAATCAAATGCACCCTGTGTGTGGAAGGACCTGGCTCCACTCTGCTTGGCAGAGGCCCCATCCCAAAGGCTGCCTCTGCTCATCAGCCTAACTCCGGCTGGGTTACAGCAGTTTCTGGCATCCAGGAGCCTCAAAATCCAGCAGCAGCAGCAGGAGCACAAATTACTCCAACTTTCTCTTTACTCCAGTGGCAACATAACAAACCAAGGGAATAAAAACCATAGGTTTATTGATAGTTCATAGCTTTCAACAATTAAAAATCATAAAAGGGACTATGTATATATAAACACCAGCATTTCTTAAACTTGAGCAGCCGCTTTAAAAAAAGAAAAATCACACATCTCCCTATGTTGACCTACATTATTTTTTTTCTTTTATAGTTTATTGTCAAGTTGGTCTCCATATAACACCCAGTGCTCATCCCTACAAGTGCCCTCCTCCATGCCCGTCACTCCTCTTCCCCTCTATATTATTTAATGAACAAACATAAAACTAATGTGCTATGGCTCTTATAGAACCATGTGACCAAAACTATAGAACATTGAGGTTTCAAAATTAGCAGCAATTTGTTAGCAGATTTTGTTATTTTGTTGAAAGTAAATCACCACTGTTAGATTTACAAAGATAAAGCCCTAGGGCAGATGTATATATTTTGACTTCAGTTATACGAACGCAGAAAATGCCTGTTTGAACAAGCACATTCCACAAAGCAAATTGAACACCTGAAGGCTTTGTTATCTAGTTCAAATTCAATGAGATTTACCCTTACCCAAATCTATGACAGTGAAGAGATAGTGAAGAGGTTTTAATCAAATGTTAATAAAACCATCTTGCTCTTTGAAATGAAAGTTGGAAGTCACCATTACTGAAAACTGCTTTCGTGGGTAACAAAGAAATATCTGATAATTACCACAGATAGAGAAAATTCTGCTTTCAGGCACTCACTGTCAAACTTCTGAAGAGAAGCATTAACAATGGAAATGGCTCATTGCACCATTTTGAAAACATCCATAGATTTAGTTAGCACAGCCAATGCCTTCAATACTAACTACAGCAAAAGGCTCCCGCATTTAACACACTGTGCAGTGTTTGGCCTCACCAGCCATTAACAGCCTTGCTATGGTAGGCTCACCTCTGCTCTTTTCTCATTAATCAAAAGCAGGCTAAAACTCCACTGTACTATACTGTTTTCATGACCAAATCAAAATCTCCACTTATTAAATAAGAAATTCAAGTCTTATTCTAGGAGAATCTTTAAGTTACAAATAATTACCACCTCAGAGCTTTGACTTAATAACTCATAAACCAACCCAAAATAACAGGGCATGTGTCATTTTAGCACAAGGACATGGCAGGCCACCTGTAGCACACCAGGCTGCTGGTTACTTCTTCATGTTAAAGGGTCAGTGCTGATCCCTCTGGGTACATAATTACTTGATGCCAAAATTATTTTAAGTTCCAAAGCAAACTGAAATGGAGTGGTAGCATTATATAAGGTGGCTCAGAGGTATTACTTTTTAAAATATATATTATCGAAGTAAAATAAAGTAAAATTAAAAGACTCATAATTATGAAACCCCATACTGAGGAACATTCAACAAGTTTCTTTTCCTTTCAAGGACAATATAGATGTGCAATGGGAGCACATGTAATATTATAGTTAATATTCTTTTGTATGTCTTTAAGAACAACAATTTCAGACAGGTAAGTTTACTGGGGCACTGGAATGGCTCAGTCAGTTAAGTGTCCAACTCTTGATTTCAGCTCAGGTCATGATCTTCTCATGGTATGTGAGTTCCAGCCCTGTATCAGGCTCTGTGCTAATGGTGTGGAGCCTGCGTGGATTCTCTCTCTCTCCCTCTCTCTCTGCCCCTCCCCTGCTCATGCTGTCTCTCTCTCTCTCAAAATAAAGTTTTAAAAAAGGAAAAAACAAAAAAAGGCAAGAAAGAGAGAAAAATAAATTTATGTACAAAGCTTATGTTCTGGATTCCCTCAAGCCTTCAGGATTGTGGAAAGACTTCCCTACAACATGCGCTGAGAGGGATCCATCCCTTGCCTTGTACGCCCTCAAGTCTTCCTGCCTATTCTTTGCAGACACCAGGAAGGCATTGCCCCTAAAGCCATGAAAGGACTGAAACAGCAGAACTGAGTATTTCTTCCAAGTCGCAAAATTCGCACATATCTGAGACACCAAGAAGCTTCAGAGAAATGTCAGATTTGAGCCTTCGGTGAAACCTGTCATTGAGCTTCAACCTGCAAATGATTTCATAAAATCAAGATGCAATGTATATATGAACTTGGGAAGGCCACAGAAAAATAAAAGTATAGAATAGCCAAAAATGTAAAATGCATACTAAGGCCTACGCAGATGTAGAGTGTCATGTGCTGGGGCATCAGCAAATACACAAATTTGTTTGGCTAAACTAAATGGACTTTAAAACCACCGTAAAAGCCATTTTCAAATCTAACTGCAACATAGCAAACATGATTTAAAAAGCTATCTCCCTAAACAAAAGCCTAAAATCAATCTTTACCTAATGGCACACAAGTATAAAGACACTGGAAGCCCAGCAGAGAAGACATAATTTTCACAGAAGGAAAATAAAGATCTGGATATTTCCACTTAATTGTAGGTTCACAAAAGGCACACATTTGCACCATACCTGGTATCTTTACCTGATCCCCAGGTTCGAATTCCACATCCACCCACGTTGTCTTCAGTTCTGATTGCTCTAGAGAAAGAAAGAATGTTCCCTTAAGCCAAAAGCTGGTCTCCAGTCGATCTCCAAATCATAAAAGTTGATCAGAAAAGCTGTCCCAGAATCAGCTCCCTTGGGAATAAGTGCATACTAATATAAACTCAATTAATATTAACACATAACAAACAGATTCATACCATGTATTACCAAGACCATAAAGCAAAGACAGCAGTTACAGAGGAACTTAACATTTTCTCATTTCACCATACCTCTCAAAATCTCGTTTCCCTCTCTGGTCAAAACCATCAAAAGCTCTGTTCCCAGGGCCGCCTCTGCCTCGGCTTCGCATGGCCCCCCTTGGGCCTCCACGGCCTCTCAGTGGTCTGTCTCGATCAAACCTGTCAACGGGTCTAGGAAGAGATGGGTGTAAATAATAAAAAGTGGTGAACTGGATTGAAGGCCTAAGGCTTTTGTGAGAAAAAAAAATTCTAGAAGGACATCATGACTATACTATATTGGAAAGAACAGTGGCTTGAATAATAAAGGAATAATTAACTTTCACTGAACAATACTACCTGAGGCATTGTTCTGAGCACTTCATCATATACAATAATTTTCATAAACAGACGAATGGTATATAACTATTGTCCACAGTGAAACTGAGGCACAAAGGAGGTGGGTAATTTGCCCAAGGTCATTCAGCTGCTAGGTGAGGGAGTCAGACTAGAGAAGCAGGTCCTGGGCAGGTCTTGCTAACCTGTGGAAGGGCACCCCTTTCTCTGGAGGTTCATTCCAACTCTAATATTCAATATTTAAGTGAAATTTGGAATATTTTGTAAAACAGAAATAGTAAACTTCAAATTATGCCCCCTCCCAAACACACAACTTGTCAGTGACATTTGAGGCTAAAGATATTAACCTGCAACAACCTCAATTCTTCTCCTCCCGCCCCCCACACACTTCCAAGGACACCTGAAGCTCTTTGTTGTTAAAGCCAATAGCAACTTTTGTCTTTATGTCATTTGACCCCTACTCATCATTTGACACTGCTGACCACTAATTTTCCTCGGACTCCTCTTTCCCTGCCTGTCCCTAAACACTGATTTTTGTAATAGGTCACACTCAAACATGGTAGAAAGTTCACAAGATACTCACTCCCCTTGCTCCTTAGGCCCCCAATTCCACTTCCCAGAGGTAGGCACCTCCAGAGTCACATGGAGGGACACGTTCTGTATCTTGCCTCTTTCATTTAACTAGTCTGAGTGCTTTCCATAGAGCCACCTCCGTCCTTCTTCTGGATACCTGTTCGTCCTCACGTGTGCCCGCATTCCTGACTTCCCATCCCAGGCACACACTGTCCTCATTTCTATGCTATTGCTACGTGACCCTCATTCATGTGACCTGCATCTCTCACTGAGGTCTCTGATTCCAGGCCACAAAGCCAGTTACTTCCTGGACATGCCGTTTGTCCACAGCCTGGCCCGGCAGATACATGACCAACACTGATTGCTTATTTCTGCTGTGGTCCCCAAATCACAGCATCAAAGTACCTAAGCCAGCAGCCAGGTGTCTTCTACGCTCCTTCCTTCTTCCTCTGCCACATCCACTGGTACCAAGTTCTGACCACTACCATTCCTCCTCACACCCATTCCCGGCCATGTCTCTGGTCACTGTCACATTTTATGAGGACTTGCCTCTCCTCCATTAGACTTGAAGCTACTAGAGTAAAAACCACAACTTTTTCACCATTACATTTGTCAAGGCTTTAAAAAATATTTTAAATCATAACAAATTACTTACTGAACTCTAGTGGCATTAAATTAATGGCTTAAACACCGAAACTAGAGGTATGTGCCAGTCTACAGTCATGGCTGAAATTGTTACATTAAAAAGCTACTGTATGATGGTGGGTATTCTCCTTACTCAAAAAGATTTTTAAAAGTACAGAAGCACCAATCATTAACTTTATGCCAGTCTCTTATAAGAAACATCATCCTAAATAAATTCTCCAGGTTGGGTATTCTACCTCCCACTTACCCCCCTCCCCAACTAAAACAAATAGAGATTATTACAAAATCTATTCCACATTATAGTAAATATCTAAAGCAGAATTCTAAAACAATAACAAAAAAATTAATAATAAGTTCTTAACAAGAAAGTTGGACAGGGTCATAAGAGAAAAAAAGCTTACCTAAATATTGAGAGGAAATGAAACATCAAAACATACATGGAAAATAATGCCAACAGTCAAAATTGGGTCTAAATTTACATGAAACCTAGACCAGATACCAACAAAACAACAAAGGCATTTAAAATATAATAGCAGGGCACCTGGGTGGCTCAGTCAAGCATCTGGCTTCGGCTCAGGTTATAATCTCAGGGTTCGTGGGTTCAAGCCCCACTTCAGGCTCTGTGCTGACAGCTAGCTCAGAGCCTAGAACCTGTTTCAGATTCTGTGTCTCCCTCTGTCTCTGACCCTCCCCTGCTTGTGCTGTCTCTCTCTGTCTCTCAAAAATAAATAAAAAACAAAAAAAATTTTAAATATAATAGTGATTGAAACTGACCCTAAAGTAACCCTGTGTGTTCTGGTTTAATTCCTTAAACATTTTTAGTGGTTTTTTTTCTTAACTGTTATTTTAGAGAGAGAACATGAACCAGGGAGAGGGGCAGGAAGAAGAAGAGAGCGCGCGGACGCGTGCATGCGCGAGTCCTAAGCCGGCTCCATGCTCAGCACAGAGCCCCATGCAGAGCTCAGTCCCACAACAGTGGGATCACGTTCTGAGCCATAATCAAGAGTCCAACACTCAACTGACTGAGCCACCCAGGCACCTCTAAACCATTTTTTTCTTTATTCCACCGGTTACGCACATCCCCATCCTCATATTCTCGGAGCACCACGGTGGCTCAGTTGGTGAAGCATCCGACTCTTGATCTCAGCTCAGGTCATGATCTCAAGGCTTGTGAGCTTGAGCCCCAAGTTGGGCTCTGTGCTGACAGTCTGGAGCCTGCTTGGGATTCTCAATCTCTCTCTCTCTCTCTCTCTCTCTCTCTCTCTCTTTCTCTCTCTGCCTCTCCCCTGCTCACTTGTACACATACACTCTCTGTCACACACACCCACACACACAAATACACTTTGAATATATATATTCTCAATTACTTCTTGCTTATAAAATATACCCTCTTTGTGCTCGTGTTGGCAGCACATATACTAAAAGTTAGAACAATAAAACATATTCTCTTTTTATTCAGGTTAGTGAGCCCTGAGAAATCCTGTATCCACTCAGGAATCTTTATTTGTGATGTACTCACAAGCAAAAGGATGGAAAATAACATTTCAGCCAAGCATCATGCTTTACATTTCTGTAATCCACTCCCCAACAACAGTCCTAATTAAGTAGACATGAGTACCTGTTTTACAGATAAAGGGAATGAAGTTCATGGGGAGGAGAATGGGGAGTTAGTGTTTAATGGGCACAGTTTCAGGTGGGGAAAATAAAAATGTTCTGAAGATGGATGGTGGGGATGGTTGCACAACAATGTGAATGTACTTCATGCCGCCACACTATTGTGCATTTAAAAGTGGTTAAAACGATACATTTAAACAAAATTTTTTAAAATGTTTATCCATTTTTTAGAGAAAGAGACAGAGAGTGGGGCAGGAGCAGAGAGGGAGGGAGGGAGAGGGAGAGGGAGAGGGAAAGCGAGAAGGAGAAGGAGAGGGAGAGGGAAAGAAAGAGAGAGAAAGAGAGAGAGAGAGAGAGAGAGAGAGACAGAGAGAGAGAGAGACAGAGAGAGAGAGAGAATCCAAAGCAGGCTCCAGGTTCTGAGCTGTTAGCACAGAGCCCGATGTGGAGCCTGAACCTATGAACCATGAGACAATGACCTGAGCTGAAGTCAGACACTTAACCAATGATGGCTCAATGCCACCCAGGCGCCCCTGAAATGATACAGTTTATGTTATGTATATTTTACCCCAAATTTTCTCAAATGCTTCCATATGAGGAGGAAAAAAACCTAAACATCTGAGTAAGTGATTTTTTTCAGAACTGGAACTGACTCTGAATGACCAGCACTAAACTTCAAGAAGAGCCAAAGAAAGTCAAAATGTATCCAGACAGAGGTAGGCTAATTTCCTAATAGCCTGTGTTCAAAGAGTTAGTTCACTTAAGTTCATCATTTGGAGCCTAAAGAAAAATTCCTGCTGCATTAAAAGCAGTGACCTTGAAGTGACCCGGTTGATCTCTGCACCTGAGCCACATGGACAGTTACTCCCAGCACCACTTATGATACTGCTTTGAAGTGAAAATATGATGTGTTTTGCCTTAGTGGAATAAAAATCACATGAGCTAGCAGCGACCACAATACCCACCATTGAAACTCTGGATCTTTGTTTCCTCATCCATAAATTGAGAGGGCTAATTAGCCAGTCTGTTAAGATTATTAAGATTCAATTATTCTGTCCAATAAACATGTATAGGTATCATAGAAATGTACGGTGACACAATTTTTCACTATCAAATAAACAAAGATCAAAGTTTATGATATTCAACTCTGTAGAAGGAGTTAAGAGAAATGCTCTAGATTATTAGTGACAGAGTAAATCGACAGGTTACTAAGACAGGGATTGGTCATTACGTATCAAAAGATCCCTCCTTCCTCCAAAATTTGTTTTCACTCTACATGCACGCATCCAAACTTGCACTGAAGCACAAACTGGGTCCTAGGTTTTATATGACACCCAACTAAGAACCACTGCTTTATGTCCCTAACTGGGGTTCCCATTTCTAGAACTCCCATCTAGGGAAGGTTCAACACTAAGAAAATTATTATACTGCACCACATCCACAACAGATAACAGACCATTAAAAATGTTTACCAAACATTGACAGGGCACCTGGTGGCTCAGTTAATTAAGCATCCAATTCTTGATTTTGGCTCAGGGTTTGATCTCATAGTAGTATGATCGAGCCCCATGTCAGGCTCTATACTGAGCATGGAATCTGCTAAGGATTCTCTTCCTTCCACTGCCTCTGCCCCTCCCCCACTTGTCCATGCTCGCTCTCTATTTCTCTTTCAAAAAAATTTAAAAGAAAATATTCACCAAACATTGTTAATGACATGGAAAAGACTTTGACCATATCAAATGGAAAAGAAGGAATATAAAGGATGTAGTATACAGGTATTACCATTTTAATATTTAAGTATTATCTATGTATAAAAAAGAAAGGAAAAAATTCGTCCAAGTGTTAAAGTAATCACCTTAGATGGTAAGATAAGTGGTTTTAATTTTCTTTATAATTGTATGTATTTTCTAAATTATCCAAATTGTCCTATGGATCTTTCTTAATAGAAGAGTACTTTTTAAGAAACTGTGGGAAATATCTTTTCTGACACCACATGACTTATCAAAAATTATTTCAAATTTCCTTGAAAGTAAAACTTCCCACCATTTACCTAACATGACACGCTGATAAGGACACGAGGCCTCACTTGTGTGGTATTCTGGCCAAAGTGCATGACGTCGTTCCAGACAGACTTGGTTCTGGGCTGTTCTACTAAATAATTGTCCCATTTTCTTCCAAAATGTCAAAGTCAAAGGTAAAGGAAGACTAAGGAGCTGTTCAAAATGAAAGACGACTAACTACAGTGTACGTTCCTGGACTGGATCCTGAACCACATATTGTTTTTCTTTTGTTAAAAGGACATTATTAGGACAAATGGTGAAATTTGAGTACTCTGTAGATTACAATTTCGAGAATTAGATAACAGTAATGTATCAAGGTTAATGAGTTTGATAATTATACCATGTTTTTAGGAAATACATTTAAAGTATTTAGGGATAAACAAATATTTCTGCACTTTACTCTTAAATGTCAAAGGTGTGTGTGCACAGGGCCACGCACACAAGGGGTGGGAAGGAGAGAGGAAGAGAGAGGGAGGGGGTGTGGTAAAGCAAATGTTAACAGTTGGGGAATCTGGATGAGGGTATATGGGAATTCTGTATATACTTCTTGCAACTTTCTATAAATCTGAAGTTATTTTTAAAGAAAAAAGAAAAATCCCTCCATAATCCCATATCCCACTCTACCCCTACCCTCCTGTATGATTTCACTTAATAGGCATCGTTTCATGTTAAAATATATGCATCCTTTTTAAAAGACTCATAGTTTTGCTACTAAAAAAAGTTGGAAAAAGGAGTTTGTGCTTTTGAGCTCTAATTTCCTATTTCCACAGAATAAATCCCTGAAGTGAGGAAAAAAACTACACATATGCTTCCCCAAATAAGCAGCTCTGATCCAGAAGTCTTTCTGTAAGCAAGCAGACTATGCCATTACACAGCAAAATTGAAGTACTCACCAGAAATAGCAGAATTAAGCCTTTCTCTAACCCTCACCCTCCAATATGGTGGCAGATACACTAGCTTGATGTTCTCAATATGTAATTTCTAGGAAGTACACCTGTGGAAGTCACCAACTGCTCAGCCTTCTCAGACTGAGCTACTGGACTTTTGGGGGGTCTTTTGGGGGAAGGGGTGGTATGTTAATGAGCATAGTTTTACAAGTCCTTTGGTTAAAACTTGTAGCCAGGATCCTAAATGGAATTAGTAGTCAAGAAGTTGGAATACTTTGGGAATAACAGCTCCCTTGACATTAAACTGTTGACGATTAAGTATCAAAATATTCTAGTCTCCTTTAACCTTTTTTTTTAAACCTATTTTCCTTTAAACGTGACTCACTAGTTGTTTCAGTTTAATCTAAACTCAATGCTATGAAGGTTGAGTAATTACACAAAAACTTCAGGCACTAAGAATCGGTCACATTAGGGCCAAGCATAAGACACAAAGAATCACTATGTGGGTACAGTGCCGTAGCACTCAGGAGTGGTGTCAGGCTGCACCAGCCCGAGACCACCTTCCGGGTCAGAGGAAGGTATGGGAACCAGGAATTGGATTTATACACTGTATCAGCTTTTCTTAAAATGTCATCATGATAGCCAAGTGACCTAACCATGGGGCTAGGAACTTGTTTAAATTTATTAGTAGTCCAAATTATAATGTTAAACCAAAACCATAATTGTATCCCTAGCTTCAACTGCAAAAGAAAAGTTCACCAGTTTAACAGACTCCTGTGTAGTTTTTTTTTTTTTTACAAGAGTGCTTTGCCTAGTTACTAATAAATAATTTGTTTTTCACCTTACAATCATTTCTTGAACCAAGACCTAAGGTCACCTATGAGATAAATGGAAGATCCTTCATGAGTCACCTAAAGTGACTGCCAAGGTTGCAAAGGCTAGCAGTTCTAGTAAAACCCTCCCAGTTCCCCCCACCCTCTTGACCAAGGTCTGCAGTACATACTTTTCATCTGTGAACTTCTCCGATGTAAAGTCTGCCTGTCTCTCCGTCTCGTATGGTCGATATTCCCTGTAGGATCTCCGTTCTGCTCTGTCAAGTGTCACCTCTGTCCCCCGAGTGTCATTCCATCCCTGCTGCTCCCCTCTTCTGGGAGCTCGCTTCTGACCTGCCAAATCAGAAGAGACAGTTGGGACACCAGGTCCATGAGAGCACATTTACAGGGAGTTTTAAATTCCACTTTTCTAGAAGTCAGTGTCATAGGAAAATACAGAAAGTTTGGAAACATTCAGAGAAGAAAAAAGTTGTGGATATCATCACGGCCCACAGTCAACTACCATTGACCCCTGAACAACACAAGTTTGAAGTGTATGGGTCCTCTTACAGATTTTTTTTAGATGCAGTACAGTAGTGTAAATGTTATTTTCTCTTCCTTATTATTTTAGTAGCATTTTCTCTTCTCTAGCTTATCTGCTCTAAGAATATACACTACATATACAAAATAAATGTTAATCGACGATTACTGGTAAGGCTTCCAGTCAACAGTAAGCTATTAGTAGTTAAGTTTTGGGGAAGTCCAAAGTTATATGTGGATTTTCAACTGCATGGGTTGAAATCGTCAACAGTTTAATGTTAACTTGAGCAACTAAAACTTTTAAGATACCTATGTTTCCTTTCCCTTCTGTCCTAGAAAAGATAAGATAAACCACACCAACTAACCTATAATTACAGGTATTTCACAATGACTATGACAGCTATGGATATACACATTTGCTAAATTAAAGTTGTCAACAGCAGCTTTATTAAAATATGAATATTAAAAACAGAATATTAAAAGATAAATACCCTGTATTTCAGATTGTACTTTCAGATAAACTATGGTTTATCATTGGCTACTAAGATTTTCGGTTCTAAATACAGTTCTGTACTGCTATTATCTTTTTTTATTTGAAAACAGATTTTCCTGCTCTCCTGATCTTTGATGGGATTTACACATTTATGATCAGACCTTTCAATAGGAGGCCAAACTGCTATCTACCAACTCATACAAGGGACAGTCAGCACTGGAAGGTGGCATTTCTTGTTCACAGAAAGGCCAGCACTCAGTCAGGGCCACTATGGCCTCTTCCTCACTTTACTTCTCTCTAGTTTTGACGCTTTAAAAATTTTAAGAAGAGTGTATGTCTGAAGGCAGCTAACACTTGGTAAGTATGTTGTAAGGAATTTTGTCACTTCTTAAATCATCTTCTAAAAATGCAATTTATTTTTCTTTAAAAAAAAAAGACATTTATATGTTTGTTTGGCTTTTTTTGAGAGACAGAGACAGCACGAGCAGGGAAGGGTCAGAGAGAAAGGGAGATACAGAATCCGAAGCAAGCTCTAGGCTCTGAGCTAGCTGTCAGCACAGAGCCCAACACGGTGCTCGAACCCACAAACCGTGAGATCATGACCTGAGCTGAAGCCGGACACTTAACCGACTGATCCACCCAGGCACCCCTTAAAAAAAAGACACTTAAAAGGTCTCCATCTCAAACATGATGTACCATTTTTATTACAGTAGCTTTGATTTTCCTTGGTATAATTTATATCCTTCACATTGGTTGTCTGGCTATCAAAATATTTTTTAATGTTTATTTTTGAGAGACAGAGAAAGAGCACAAAGCAGGGAAGGGGCAGGGAGATGGGGGGTGGGAAACAGAGGATCTAAAGCAGGCTTTGTGCTGACAGCAGAGAGCCTGATTTGATGCAGGGCTTGAACTCACGAACCATGAGATCACGATCTGAGCCAAAGTTGGATGCTTAACCAACTGAGCCATCAAAATATTAAATGTATTTGAATTAAAGAGTAATTTTTAAAGTCCTGGATTCCTCTCTTAGACAGATACATATGACTCTTTTTTTTAATGCTTTATTTATTTTTGATACAGAGAGAGAGAGAGAGAGAGAGAGAGAGAGAGCGAGCGAGCATGAGAGGGGGAGGGGCAGAGAGAGAGGGAGACACAGAATCTGAAGCAGGCTCCAGGCTCTGAGCTGTCAGCACAGAGCCCGACACGGGGCTCAAACCCACAAATGTGAGATCATGACCTGAGCCAAAGTTGGAGATTCACCTGACTTGAGCCACCCAGGCGCCCCATATAAGACTCTTAAGGAATATATATTTACACATATTTTTCTGTCTTCCTACTGAATAGCTCTATCTGAACTTTTTACTGGGCACGTGTACATGGTAACACAGTTCCAGTATCTTACTGATCCCATTTTAAAGCAAAAGTCAAGTTTGTGACACCACTAACATAAAATTGTGTAATTTATTACTTGTGGTAACATAAAGTATTTTTTTAATGTGAAAAGTTCCACATTAAATCTAAGTTCAATCTTACGTTAATGTCCTATAACCTAGAAATGCTTAAATCCAATTTGTATCCTGTACTGATGTCACAATCTGATTTTGTACCATGTTTGGGAAATGGGAAAGAGGTCAGCTTTCTCATAAGAGATCACTGTTTCTCTTGCAGAAACAAAACAGAGGGACACACGTGTCCTGGGAGTATGCAGTGCCAAATGAGGGCAGGTATATAACTGACAGAGATCACATTTGAAATGTTAGGTAGAAAATGTTGCTTTGAAGTTTATTACCTAACAAGTTGAAAACTGTAAGAGTAAGACATAACAGCAATCAGCTATATGTCAATAGTACCAATACTTTTCCTTCAATGCAAATACGTCATTTTAATACAACTTCAAATTTCCTCTTTCTAACCTTTTTTTTTTTTTTTAAACCTGGGGCACCTGGGTGGCTCAGTCAGTTAAGTGTCCAACTTCGGCTTGGATCATGATCTCATGGTTTGTGGGTTCAAGCCCCACATCAGGCTCTGTGCTTCTTAAAAAATAAAATTTAATAAAACTAAATAGGAGTGCCTGGGTGGTTCAGTTGATTAAGTGTCCAACTCTTGATTTTGGCTTAGGTCATTATCTCATGGTTCATGAGATCAAGTCCTGCTTGGGGCTCTGCACTGAGAGCAGGGAACCTGCTCAGGATTCTCTCTCCCTGTCTCTCTGCCCTTTTCCTGCTCACGTGCATGCACACGTGTGCTCTCTCTCATAAAGCAAATAAACATTAAAAAAACATTAAATGGGGCACCTGGGTGGCTCGGTCAGTTAAGTGTCCAACTCCGTTCAGGTCATATCTTGTGGTTTGTGAGTTTGAGCCCTAAATCGGGCTCTGTGCTGACAGCTCAGAGCCTGGAGCCTGCTTCAGATTCTCGGTCTCCCTTTCTCTCTCTGCCCCTCTCCTGCTCATGCTCAAAAATAAATAAACACTAAAAAAAATTTTTTGAACAAAAACATTAAATATAACTGGATATTTATTGGAATAATTATTAATACACTGCAAACATTTGTCTCTCCCAAACCCAAAGATAAAAGGGGTCTAGTTTCCCCCCCTACAATTTAGTGCTAAGCGATCAAGATTGCAATGGAACCTTGTTTGTTTTCTGTGCTGGGTCAGCAGCTCCAAGTGGATAATGCAAACACTGAAATTTCTCTAGCCTTTTCCAATAAAAGGCTGGCACATGCTCTCTGATCACTGATCTAAACCCAAGCCCATATGAAGGGACAGAATACAATAAAATTTACAGTAAGACTTCCTACAAAACAAAGTTGAGCTTTGACTCAAAGACAATAGTTCTAAAAGGCTAGGAAAAAGCAAAGCTGAAACAGCCTCTGTAAATTTCAGGAATGAGTTTATAAAACAAGGCTCACCCAAGGGTCTATATATATATATTATTAAATACTGAAGGGCACTAAAAACCTGTTTCCATGGGAAAACCTTATGATTTCCACATCCACATCAAAAAATGCTTCCATTATATGTCAAACATGTTTTGACTTTGATTCTTTTCTACACTGAGCGCTCATTTATAACATTCTAACTAAATTAAAAATTTTGAATGTTAGAAAGGTACAGTGTATATTAATTAGGGCTACAAACCTTGAGAGAGTAACTTTCTATAAATTTAGCAGGGTAACTACATAAATGGAAATTAATAAGCTGTTTGCTCCTGAAATGACATTTACTTGAAAAAGAACCAGGATGACAAAATGTCCATCCTAACTATAAAATTAAGAATCTTTAATATAGATTTCAAAAGTCAGATCATCTGGATCATGAGCAGTTAACAAAAAAAGTTATAAACCCACTAGATTACAATGCTAGGTGATGGAAGCAGGCTGCAACTCAGTTTATATATAATTTAAATTTAGAAAAAAAGAAATAGCTCTGTATGTACATAAGTCCAAGGTGCTAACTCATAATAAAAATAGGAGATTTTTGCTTTACCTCATACATTTCGGAATTGTTCAAAATTTATAAAAATTTTATAAATCTCATAAGACAAAAATGCATGATTTTAATATTAAAAAGGCTAAAAAGTAATATAGTAACAGCATTACTGAAGTCTCACACTACTTTAAAGAACAAAATATATTATTTCCATCTGTTGAAAAGCAAAGGGAGAAAAAAGCTTAGCCTTCTTTAATTCTTTCATTACTATATCAAAATAGATTTATGAGAAAAATCAGAACACAAAATGTACAATATATTTCAAGTCTCATTCACTGTTTAAATAGGCTCAAATGCACTAGCCTACTAGCATGGTGTCTTGAGATATCCAAAAGCATTTAAAATAATTTTCAATATTCTTATTATAGTGAGTTGATTTTCTGACTGTCAGGTGATATTGCTGAAGTTTTCACAGACAAAAGTAAAGTAAATATTACCTAGCTGCGAGAGTTAAAGACCCATCACTTAAATCAGGAGTTGTCATCTCCCAGCTGGGATGCACAAGTATAATCAGGAAAGGAACAAGCCAGCAAAGCCCAGCTGAATACACTGCCAAACACTGGCTCAAGAGGTCGAACGACACATCTTAATTCTAACACTGCTTTTAAGCAAACCTTAGGATCACGGCTTTATTTTAGGAAAACAGGAAACACAGGTGGAGTCTTACTGATGCAGTTCAGGTGATGAACGACTCTTAGGTACCCTGATGCAGACAGTGGTGCCTGGCTAAACAGGGTGTGGGGGAACTTTGAATATTCTTGTTTAAAAGGATTAAAGATTAAAAATGCTTTTCTTAAAACAGCCTGAATTAATGCCAAGTTACACATTCCAACGTGTCCAATGACACGACATGCAGTATTGAAAAATAACGCCGGCTGACTGCTGGAAGCTACAGTAAGGGGATGGAGCGTACGGGGATGGGGTGAAAGCACCGAGCCGGGCAGGGGCCGGGGACCCCGCGTCCGCCCCCGCAGCATTCGGCTCGCCCCTGACGTCACAGCCCGCCCCCGCGGTCACCCAGGCCTTCGCTCCATCACAGAAGCCCGAGTCCCTCACCCCCGCGATTCTTCACACACCCTGGGCTCTGGCCACCACCCCCAGCGGCCGTGTGCGCCCTCCTTCCTCACTCTCCCTCCTGCCCACCACGCTTCTCTTTTGACCTCCCTATCCGAATCTTGTAGAAGTTGGGCTGGAGGATGGAGACTGTCCCTGCTAGCTCTAGATTTGAGCGCCCGAGGGTAGCGACCCCAGTTATCCCGACACAAACACCCCAGCAGTATCCCTCAACTTTGCCCAACTTGTAATGGCTCAGTTCTGGGATTCTGAGACCCCTGCTCCAAGACAGCACGCCGCCTCCCACCTCCAACAAGGGACTGGAAATGGCTAGAAGGGGCGTGACACCCCCTTCCCGTTCTCTTTTCCTACCTTCCTCCGCCACAAGGACCCCTCAACCCAAGCCTTCCCAGGAGCGCGTTCCCTTTCTGGATCAGGACCCTCTGACCCCAATCGCAGTAGGGGGTCGAGGGGCGGCCAAGGAGGGGTGACCTCCGTGACCCCATTCTCCTTTCCCAGCTGCCCACTGCGCCTACCCAGGGGTGCCCAGGTGCCGGGCAGGGCGCGCGTACCGGGTGGCAGCGGGCCGCCCCCGGGGCTGTCCTGCTGCTGAGCGCCAGGGGCCGGGAGGCTCTTGCGTTCCTTCTGGGACTCCCTCCGGCCGCCGCCCGCGCCAGGTCTGTGGCCCGAGGCCCCGGCCGGACTCCTGCCGCCGCGGTTGCCAGCCCCG
>NC_043712.1:61695536-61714541 GCF_006229205.1 Suricata suricatta
AAAACCGGCGGCGGGGACCCATCCCGCCCGCCGCTGCCGCCCTCCCCGCCCTGCCTCGTCCCGGCCCTCCCAGCGCCCGCCCCCGCACTGCCGCAGCCGCTGCCCGCCCAGCCGCCGTCCGACAGCCAATCATCGCACGAGGACACGCCCTCTTTCCTAGCCGGCGGGTCTGGAAGCCCAATCAGCGGCAGGCAGCTGTCACGTCACGCGACCTCTATGCCCCTCCCACCAACTCAGCAGAGAGGGGCGGGTCACAGGGGGCGGGGCTTCTGGGAGGAGCAAAGAGTTCTTGTAGTCCTGGTGGCTGTGCAGTCTGGGTGGGTAACGACCATTATTTGTATTTTCTCTGGCACTGGGTCCACATTCGTTTTAAAGTTGATGTATTCATCTACCCATTCAACTATATATTGAACACTTACTATGTGCCAGCCATTACGTTGTAAGAAATACTAGCTCCGTGTTTTTGCGGATCTTAGTCTAGAGACAGAAGAGGGCATGCAATAAAGGAACAGATCTTTCTAAGCGCCAGTAGCTGAGACCTGACCTAATTAGGAGGCCTGGAAAGGCTTTCCTTGGGAAGTGACGGTTAAACTGAAATACCAAGGATGACAGGGGCAGGAGCAACCACAAGTAAAGATGTCTTGAGGTGGGATGAAGCACAACCCATTGAAACTCAAAGGAAACCAATGTAACTGGATTGAAGAGGGTACAGTCTTACTTTGTTTTTTTGTTTTGTTTTTTGTTTTTCCTAGAAGCAATGGGAAACAAATTTTAATCCTAAGTGTTGTGCCCAAGTTTTTAAAATCACCCCAAATCACCCCAAAACAAACACCAGAGACTGCTAGGGAGACCGAGTCATGCCTGCAAAAGCAAAGGGCCTTTATTACAAGCTTAAGCTCAGGTTCACAGTCTCCAGCCAACCCCCTGGCCACCTGGAGAGAGCCCCAACAAAGGCAGGGCAGGGCCTTTTATATCTTTGGGAGGGGGAGTTGCAGGAAATACAGTGATCCAATCCCTACCCCCCTCCATCAATACTGGCAGTTGTGGGAGCCAGTCACACCATCCAGAGCACTGACCAATCAGAGTGGGCCCAGGACGCCCCACGTGGGGCGTGATTAGGCCCACCTCTAGAGAGGTCAAAGGTATCGGCGTCCTACCTCCATTAGGCGCCGCAGGAGTTGTCCCTCCTTAATGCGGGCCCTTTCAGGAGAAGCCGGCGCCTTCCGCTTTAGTACAGGGGAAGGCTGGATCGGACCTGCGGCCTGCGGGGGAACGCCGGCGCCACAGTCTCCGGGCGCATTTCTGCCGCTGCGGTGTGCCTCGACCGGCTCCGGGAAGGCTGGGACCGCCCGGTGGTGAGGGCCGGATCGGACCTGCATCCTTACATAAGCATGTATTTGAAAAGGCTACTCTAGCTGCACTGTGAAGGACTAGGTTGGAAGCAGGTCAGAATGGATGTAAGGAGACCTGGAGTTCAGAGAACTCTGAACTGGATAGTCCTTCAGAAAGTTTTGCCTGGTACCTGGCTGCCTATCCCACGCCTACTTTTTCCTCTTACATTTTTCCAGAACCTGTATTTTGTTAGGACATCAGGAGGCTGTATGCCCCCAGGGGAAGCTGGGCCCCCTCAAACTTGGTTAATCCTAAATCATGCACTCTAATTCTACCCCCGTGCCAATGATTGGTGTAGGAATAGACTCTTGGTGCAAATATTCCCTGAAAAGTATTCTGGAGGATTCCTGGGAACATTTTTCTTATATCTAAAAAGGGATTGAGAAGGGATCTGTTATTTCCCACCTCTGTTCTTTGCTCCTCAATGCCTAAAGTTGCTGTCCCTTATTCCAACTATGAGAATGGCAGAGCATAAGGGTAGAGAAAACCTAATTCCTTGGTGCTATTGAACTGCTGACTTATCCCATTGGGGAAACTCCCTGCCTCAGATTTATTATATAAAATATCAAATACCATTATTGTTTAATCTGCTCTCAGTTGTATTTCTCTCTTGATTCAAGAGCATTACCTTAGAGCTTCTTGCGCAGGTGAGTCATCACCAGCTTGTGTTTTCCTTTAATAGCAGATGGAAAAGGAACTCTTAACCCTGACTGCTGCCAGGCTTGTGTTTTACTCATTCAATTTTCTGTCATTCCCGAGGAAGGTAGGGATGATGCCTGTCATTCGTTGCATTCTTATTCATTGCAGTTTATATTCCCAGTACTTCACATTCTGGGTGGTTGTGTGGTAGGTTCTCAGTGTTTGCAGAATGACTGAAGATTCTAAGGTATTCAGTCATCTCCTTTTAGGAGTCAGCTGAGGTTTATGAGAGAAAGCCTATTCTTTTTACCCAAAAGAATTGAGAGCAGGTGTTCAAACAAAAACTTGTACATGAATGTTCATGGCAGTACTACTCATAATATCCAAAGGTAGAAACAACCCAAATGTATATCAGTGGATAAACAAAATGTGGTACAATGGATTAATATTTGTCTATAAAAGAGAATGAGGTACTAATACATGATATAATATGAATGAATGTTGAAAACATTATGCTGAGGGCGCCTGGGTGGCTCAGTTGATTAAACGTCCGACTTCAGCTCAGGTCATGATCTCACTGTTTGTGGATTCGAGTCCCGCATTGGGCTCTGTGCTGATAGCTAGCTCAGAGCCTGGAGCAGGCTTCAGATTCTGTATCCCTCTCTCTCTGAACCTCCCCTGCTCATGCTGTCTCTCTCTGTCTCTCAAAAATAAAAAAACATTTAGAAAAATAAAAAAAACATTATGCTGAGTGAAAGAAGCCAGATACAGAAGGCCACATATTGTATGTCCATTTTTATAAAATGTCCAGAATAGGCAAATCCATAGAGACAGAAATCAGATTAGTGGTTGCCAGTGGTAGAGGAGAAAGAGGATAGTCACTATTTAAGGTGTATGAGGTTCCCTTTTGGGGTGATGACAATTTTCTGGAATTTATAGTGGTGTTGGTTGTACAAAATGTGAATGTATTTAATACACAATACTTTAAAATGGCTATAATAGTGCACTCAGTAACCTTTCCGAGTTTTGAGCTACAGGGGTTGGGGCAGCCTGTGGCAGGGGTCCTGCACTGAGATGCCTCAAATCCTTGTTATAAAATCAGGAGTGCTGATAAAAGAAGTAAAGCTTGGAAAGCTTCGAGTCTGGCACCTGCTCATGGTCATCATTTCCCAGCTTTACCTGGAGTGCACATCAGGTGGAACGTCAGTCCGGCTGTCAACTTCAGCAAGCTGTTCGATGGGAATGTGGAGCATCATTGTACACGTGCAGATGTGTAGTTTCCTTTGTGGCATGAATAAATGGACCTGTGATGTACAACCCCCCCCAAAACCCAGACTATAATAGTAAATTTTATGTGATTCTACCACAGTATTTGAAGCATATATTTTGGAGATGGACCATGATTTGAATCCTAGCTCTGCCACTAATTAACTTTGTGACCTTGAACTTGTTTCTTATTTCTGTGCCTCAGTTTTCTCATCTATAAAATGGAAAAAATAATGATACCTACTTCTAAGGGTTATTGTGAAAATTGGGTCAGATAATGCATATGAAGTGTGGAACACCATGCCTGGCACAAAATAAGTCCTCAGTGAAACTCATTATCAGCATTATCATCATCATTTTGAATCAGACTTAGGACTAGGTAGAGTCATAATGAGCCCTCATTATTATGAGATGAATGAAATTTCCAAAGATTCTTCATGCACCAGAATTACCACATGTACCAGAGACCATACTTTAAGAAGCACTGCTTCAAACCAAATATCTCTCTCATCTTTAAGCTGTCCAACATGAAGCAACCTTACCACTTGAGAGAAGACCTGTCATTTTCTAAAAATTTTTTGATACTTATTTTTGACAGAGAGAGAAACAGAGCACAAGCAGGGGAGGGGCAGAGAAGGATGGAGACACAGAATCTGAAGAAGGCTCCAGGCTCTGAGCTGTCAGCACAGAGCCCCACATGGGGCTCAAACCCACGAGCTGTGAGATCATGACCCGAGCTGAAGTTGGATGCTCAACCAACTGAGTCACCTAGGCACCCAGGGCTTGTGATCGTCTTACTGGACATCTGGAGACAGCTCACTCCCCCATTTCCATCCTATTTCCTTTCCAACACAGCCAATCACAACAATTTCTTAAGGCATGCTCTGTGAGTACTGCATTCTAATTTCCAAATCATAACTGCCCGAGACAGTTGTAAGTCAACCAATCCTGATTGCTTTAGGATAAGGACACCTTTAGAACCACTGAAATCAAGATGAGAAGCCTCTAGCTAGTAGTAGTTGGCCATGGGTTTCCTTTGGGGCTATTAATTACTGTAGAATTTACTGATGGTAACTTACTAAGTTGCCTCACATTTTTTCCTGACAATTTTTCTGCTGGAAGATTGCATCCTTAAATGCATTCCTAAAATAACAACTCTTATCACATTAGCATGAGTTATTTGCAATGTTGTGTTTAATGTGGTCAATTTAATAGACTTTATTTATTTTATTTTTTTTTTACTGTTTTTATTTATTTTAGAGAGAGAGACAGCATGAACAGGGGAGGGTCAGAGAGAGAAGGAGACACAGAATCTGAAGACAGGCTCCAGGCTCTGAGCTAGCTGTCAGCACAGAGCCTGATTCGGGGCTCGAACCCATGAACTGTGAGATCATGACCTGAGCCGAATTCAGATTCTTAACCGACTGAGCCACCCAGGCGCCCTGCGACTTTATTTTTTTTAAGTTTATTTATTTCGAGAGAGATGGAGACAGTGCCAGTAGGGAGGGGTAGAGAGAGAGGGAGACAGAGAATCCCAAGTAGCCTTCGTGTTGTCAGTGCAGAGCTGATGTGAGGCTCGAACCCACAAAACCTTGAGATCATGACCTGAGCTGAAACCAAGAGTCGGATGCTTAACCAACTGAGCCACCCAGGCACACCTAGACTGATAATTATATAATCCAAGATATAAAAACTGTATTTAATAATTATAATATCAAACAGAAAACACACACACACATACATACACACACCCATATAACTTAGAAAATAAAGCATACCAAAAAAAATCAGTGGGATGTGGATGCTGAATAATACCACCAGCCCTTCCATAGCAGTTATTTATTGGCAACAGTGGAAATGCGTGAAATTTTACTACATACAAAATATTAATTACCTTGAGTTACTTAATATACAAATTCCATTAGGAAGAATAAAATAAAATACACTAAAATCTTCCAGATTGACTTGCAATTCTCAGGAAGATCAATCCAGAATTTAAAAACTTGTAGTATTACCTTAAAAAATTTTTTTTAAATTATGTTTATTTATTTTTGAGACAGAGCATGAACAGAGGAGGGGCATAGAGAGAGAGAAAGACAGAATCCAAAGCAGGCTTCAGGCTCTGAGCTGTCAGCACAGAGCCCAAAGAGGGATTTGAATTCATGAACTGATAGGGTCAGATTGAGACCTAAGCTGAAGTCCAATGCTTAACTGACTGAGCCACCCGGGCACCCCTTTAGCTGTATTACTTTTAGTTATATCAGAGAACAATGCCTAACAGAGGTCACGGCACAGGGGCCAGTCAGGCTGCAAAGGGTTTGAGTTTTTGTGAATCACCAAGGAGTTGCAGTCCATATACTCTCTTTTGAGATTGGATGGATTACTGCTACCCCTTTCCCTACCTTTTCTCCTCTATAAAATTAGGATGATTATAATCTGTCCTATGTTCCTCATATGGTTGATGGGAAAGAAAATTCAAAGAAGTAAATTGAAAAGGTAAACCTATATTATATTATTTTACAATTGTTTCTTCTTCTTTATATATGTAAAAACAATTTTTCCTAATTCTAAGAGGATTTCAAAATTTGTATGCCAGTTGAGTCAATTGTGATAGAATCAATAAAGTTATAGTCCCTGGTTTAGTTGTTACAAGACTGATAAGTGAATTAAAAAAACTTTTTTTAATTTATTTAGAGAGAGAGAGGAGAGAGAGAGAGAGACTGCGAGTAGGGGGAGGGGCAGTGAGAGAAGGAGACACAGAATCCAAAGCAGGTTCTAGGCTCCAGCCTCTGAGCTGTCAGCACAAACAAAGCCTGATGCGGGGCTTGAATTCACAAATCGTGAGATCATGACCTGAGGTGAAGTTGGGCACTTAACCAACTGAGCCACCCAGGTGCCCAGATAAGCGATTTTAAATTCAGTTTCCTACAGAAAATAAATAAAGCAAGTATGTAGTCTCAAAGTTAGGGGTTATAGGACTATGAACCATTGACAATCAGGATGTGACAAGAGAACATTTTGCAAGCCCAGATATATTCATAATGACTAGACACAGACTCTTAAATTTAGAAAGGACCTGTACTATCTTACAATATTTGTATTCTTGGTATCATTGAGTTTCTTTCCACCTTTTTTCCTTTCTTTTTTTTAATGTTTATTTTTGAGAGAGAGAGAGACAGACAGACAAAGCGTAAGTGAGGAAGGGGCAGAGACAGAGAGAGGGAGACACAGAATCTAAGCAGGCTCCAGGCTCTGAGCTGTCAGCACAAAGCCTGACCTGGGGCTCAAACTCACGAATGTGAGATCATGACCTGAGCCAAAGTCAGACACTCAACTGACTGAGCCATCCAGGTGCCCCTTTTGCTTTTTTTTTTTTAACTTTATTATTTTGAGACAGACAGACAGACAGCATGAGTGGGGAAGGGAGAGAGAGAATCTCAAGCAGGCTCTGCACTGTCATCACAGAGCTAGACTTGGGGCTTGAACTCACAAAACCATAAGATCATGACCTGAGCTGAAATCAAGAGTCAGATGCTTAACTGACTGAGCCACCCAGGCACCCCTCCAGCTTTTCTTCTTATGGCAAGATGTTACTGCCTAACACTTGTTTTCATCCTCAGACCACTGTGCAAAGAGGACAGGATTTTTTTTCTATGTTCCTACTATTAAAATCTCGACCTTGGTCATAGCTTTAATTAAAGCTAAATAAAATAATTCGGAATTCAGAACTTTTAGTACCACATTTATTAAGAAATCCCAGAATTGAATCACTGGCCTGTCTTTGGTCATTTGTACACCTTTGAACCAGTTGCTATAGTGAAGGGCATTTAATTCTCTGATCAGCCAGGCCAGGGTTACAAGGCCAACCTGTACTCTGATTGTAGTCAGCCCCCTGAATGCTGGAACTTGTGAACGGGGGTGGTTCCCTGAGGAAAATAAGGTTTCCAATACTTGCAGGTAGAAATAGATGCTGGGCAGGAAACAAAGAATCCCCACCAGTGATGATTAGCATGAACATGTTACTGGTATGCCTCTTGAAGCATTGGACTCCTGTGGCCCCGTTATATTCTTTTTCTTATTTCTCCTACTAAGACCAGAAATTGTATCTACCTCATTTCTGAATCCCTTCTTTCCCTTCTTTCCGGTCCCTTCTTTCTCATCTCATCTTCATCTTCATTTCATTCAGGAAATATTTGTTGTGTGAATGAATGAGTTTCTTGTTTGTAAGCATGTGCTCCTGGCAAATAATTTAGCATGTGTTAAAAATACAACAAATTAATTAATGTGTGAAAATTAATTAAGACATGTTACATATCAAATATTTCTGAAAGAATCATTATTCTATAGAATAAAATATTCGATAGCGAGTATTCCATTTGCTAATAATTATAGCTGAATTTCATATATTGCCATCATTCTAATTCTGTTCATATAATCCTTACAACCACCCAAAGAGAAGGATGTTTCTACTGTCCCAATGTTATAGTAAGAGCAGTGCCTCAGTAAGTAATTAGAGTGGGCACAGGAACACAGGCAGTCTGGCACTCCTAACCATTATGCTTTCCTACTAGTGTTATGCCCAAGTTTCCAATATCGCCCCAAAGGAAACCAGAGACCACCAGGGAGACCGAATCACACATGCAAAAGCAAAGGGCTTTATTACTGGCTTAAGCTCGGGCTCACAGACTCCACCAACCCACTGGCCACGTGGAGAGAGCCCTGAACATGGTGGTGTAGGGGCTTTTTTAGGAAGGGGGCGTTTTAAGAAATGACGACACAGGTACAGCGATCCATTCCCTACCCCCCATCAATACTGGCAGTAGTGGGAGCCAATCACAATATTTAGAGTATCAGTCAATCACAGAGTGGGTCCGGGACCCTCATGTAGGGCATGACTAAGACCCTCATGTAGGGTGGGGCATGACTAGCCTCCATCTTTAGGCCCGCCCCTAAAAAGGTCAAAGGTGTTAGCTGGCCTCTCCTGATTGGGTGCCACAAGAGTTGTTCCTCCTGGCCTGGGCAATGTGCACCCTTCCATTGGCCAATGATACGGAGAAGCCAGCACCTTGGCCTTTAAGTACAGGGGAAGCCTGAATCAGACCTGCGTCCTTACACTAGGTGGTGAACTAAAAGCTGATGTGTGAGCAGGACATGGTTTCTCACTCCTTCTTATCATCTTTTAATTTTTTTGAGATAAAGAGAGAGAGAGAGCATTAGCGGGGTAGAGGCAGAGAGCAAGGGGGACGAAGGCTCTGGTTGACAGCAGCAAGTTCGATGTGCTGCTCAAACTCATGAACCTTGAGATCATGACCTGAGCTGGAGTCAGACGTTCAACGGACTGAGCCAACCAGGTGCCCCATGGTTTCTCTTTTTAAAAAGCTATGTGAGGGGCTCCTGGGTGGCTCAGTCGGTTAAGCCTCTGGCTTCGGCTCAGGTCAGATCTCACGTTCGTTAGGCTCTGTGCTGACGGCTAGCTCAGAGCCTGGAGCCTGCTTCCGGTTCTGTGTCTCCTTCTCTCTCTGCCCCTTCCCCTCTTATGCTCTGTCTCTCTCTGTATCAAAAATAAATAAAAAACATTAAAAAAAAAAAAAGCTACGTGAGGAATGCCTTAGTCCTCACTTAGTGCCTCTGTGAGGGTGGCTTAGTTGGTTAACTGTCTGACTTCGGTTCGGGTCACGATCTCACAGTTGGTACTTTTGAGCTCTGCGTCAGGCTCTGTACTGATGGCTCGGAGCCTGGAACCTGCTTCAGATTCTGTGCCTCCCTCTCTCTCTGCCCCTCCCCAGCTCACACTCTGTCTGTCTGTCTCTCTAATAAATAAATAAATATTAAAAATATATATATAATAATACAAAGCTATGGGAGCAGAGGGCAGATATTGTGTGTACATAAGTCCTAAAGAGGAGCTGAATGGAAGACCATAATTCTATCTCTAATAGAAATTATATGAAGTAGTGCCCAGAGAGACACTAGAGGGGGACATGGTTTACTTAGACCCCTCTACAATACCATTTTGTGGGGTGAAAGCTATATATTATGTTCATGCTAAGGTTCAGTGAACTAAGATGTTGAAATAGGGATGCCTTTCTGCTGAGATCATATTTCAGAAATTAAAAATGAGCTAACACTTCACTCTCTAAGGATGGTCTGTGGACAAGCACCTGCACATCACTTGGGAGCTGGCTAGAAATGCACAATCTGGGGCACCTGAGTGACATCCAACTTTGGCTCAGGTCATGATCTCATGGTTTGTGAGTTCGAGCCCCACCTGGGCTCTCTGTTGTCAGAGATAAGCCTGCTTTGAATCTCTGTCCTCTTCTCTCTCTGCCCCTCCCCAAAATAAATATTTTAAAAAATACATGCACAATTTCAAACCTATCTCAGAGCTACTGAATCAGAATCTGCACTTTACAAAATCCCTAAAAGATGTCTGTGCACAGTAAAATTTGAGAAGCACTGAGCTAAAGTAAAAATACACAGTCAGCAATTGGATCTGTCAGTATCATCTGATGGAAACCTGGTTGTCCTTTGTCACTGACATAGTTTAGCCTTATCTAGCAGCTGATATGTTTGAGGTGCTCAACCTGGTGTAGAAGCACACAATGAGAAAGCACCTACCCCCTTGCCCCCACAAGGAAGGACAGAGACCCTGCACCAGCAGGGGCTCAGGCCACCTCTTCCACTGAAAAGTTCCTAGCTACTTATCCTTTGATGAATTTAACACCTTAATACAAGGTAAGGAGAATGAATTGGGAAAGGTTCCAAAAAGGAGGGAATTTTAGACCAGGTTTGATGAATGATTGAACTTCAGAGTAATGAGAATTTCTGTGTAGAATGACAGAATATGGGGCGATACCTATAAGGAGGGGCCAGACCTTGAATTACTTCATAAGCCCTGGTAAGGATTTTGGACTTTACCTTTTAAAACTATGAGTGTCACCCAGTGCAATATTGTGATTTATAAGAAATATGTATTTGGTCATTCAGACAACCAAAATATATGTATATTTGGTCTTTGTTCACAATTCCTGGCTCACAGCTCCCCAAACCCTTGGAATTTTGGCTTCATGATTAGTTGCCAAAGGAGCCAATCATCTGATTAGAGGGTTGGAACTTCCAGTCCTACCCCTGACCTCTGGGAGGGCAGGTGAGAAAGAAGTTGAATCTATCACCAGCGGTCAATGATTTAATCAATCATGTCTATGTAATGAAGCCCCCATAAAAACCCAAAAGGATGGAATTCAGAGAGCCTCCAAGCTGATGAATACATAGAGGTCTGGGGAGAGTGGCATGCCTCGAGACTGCTTGGAAGCTCTGGGCCCATACCTTGCCCTGTACATATCTAACCTGGCTGTTCCTGAGTTGTGTCCTTTTATAATAAACCAGAAATCTAGTGAGTAGCATATCACTGAGTACTGTGAGCTGCCTTAGCAAATTAATTGAACCTGAGGAGGGAACTCATGGGAAAGCTCTGGTTTATAGGCAGTCAGTCAGAAGCATAGGTAACAACCAGCACTTGTGATTGGCATCTGAAGTAGATAACAGTCTTAACCCTTATCTGTGAAATCTGATGCTGTTTCTGGATAAATAGCATCAGAACTGAGTTGAGGGGCACCTGGGTGGTTCAGTTGGTTGAACATCTGACTTTGACTCAGGTCATAATCAGGTCACTGTCTGAATTTGAGCCTCTGCATCAAGCTCCTTGCTGTCAGTGCAGAGCCTGCTTTGGATCCTGTCTCTTTCTCTCTCTGCCCCTCTTCCACTTGCTTACATGTGCACTCTCTCTCTTTCTCAAAAATAAGCATTTTTTTAAAACTGGAAAAAATATTTTAAAAAGAGAATTGAGTTGAATTCTCAGACACCCTGTGGGTGTCTGGAGAATTACTAGGTGCTGCATGGGACCCCCTCCCAACAATGCACACAATGGATTTGGTGTCAGAACCAAAAGACCCAGGGAATATCGCCAGGGGGTTTTGAGGGTTGGGAGGAATTAACCTTATTGATTTGGGAGAAATCATACAAATGCATGGAAAGAAAGTAAAACTAAGAACAGCAAAACTAGTAAACTAAGAAAGTAAAACTAAGACGGTAAAACATAAGATCTTGTCACCTACTGATGTTTTCTAACATTCTTCTAGGCTTTTTCATGCATGTATACACATTTAATTTTACATATCTGATTTTTTCACTCAGCAACATCATAGACACTGTCCTATGTCAATAAATACATCTACATTATCATTTTAATGCATGCAAAATATTCTGTTGTGTGCTAATGCTTTATATATCAGTCTGGGTCCAATCAGAAGACAGGAACAAACAGTAATTTAAATGGGAGACTTAATAAGGAGAATTATTAAAAAGAGATAGGAGAGTAACTACTAAGATAGAAAATACAAAAGAATGAGATCTTGCCATTTGCAAAAACATGAATGAACCTATACGGTATTATGCTAGGTGGCAGAAGTCAGAGAAAGACAAATATCATATGATTTGACTTACATGTGGAATCTAAGAACAAAACAAATGAATAAACAAAAAGAATAAAGAGACCCCTAATACAGTGAACAAATTGATGGTTAACCTCATGAGGGTAGGTGGGTTAAGGGGTGGGGAAATTGGGTGAAGGGAGAGGGAGATACAGATTTCCAGTTATGGAATGAATAAATCACAGGGCTAAAAGGCACAGCATAGGGAATACAGTCAATGGTATTGTAATGGTGTTGTCGGTGACAGCTGGTAGCTGCCTTTGTGATGAGCACAACACAATATATAGACTTGGTGAATCACTATGTTATACACAAGAAACCACTGTAACATTGTCAACTATACTTCAATAAAAAAAGGAGAAGAAGGAGGAGAAGAAGAAGAAGAAGAAGAAGAAGAAGAAGAAGAAGAAGAAGAGGAGGAGGAGGAGGAGGAGGAAGAGGAAGAGGAAGAAGAAGGAAGAAAAGGAATTCTGAAGGGTACTTTGGAGTTGATGGAGAGTACCCAAGAAAGGACAAAGTTGGAAAGGAGATCAGAAGGTGTGTTTAGAGTCCACTGGATGGTGGAGAAATTTGCTGGGTGGTCAGGCCAGGATTCCACACAATCACTGGGAAAGCAGAAACAGCACTCCAGGACTCCAAAGAGTGAAGGCTGATGGGGGAGGGAGAGTACAGAGGAGACAGGTGCCACTGTTGGCAATGCTGGAACCAGAAGATGGGGAGGTTCTTCTTTGCAGGATTGGAGTATACTTCTATGTGTAGCTTGGGCTTGGGAGTCTCCAGGACACTTCATGGAAGAAAATTCAGGTGGCTCACTAACTATATGGCAGTCCCACAGGCCCTGGTGTGTGCATATATGGGACAGAGAAGAGGGTACCATGAGTGGCCACCGGGGCTGAGCTACAATCACATGCACTCTGGGCTTCTGGCTATCCAGTCTGTTGAGAGCTTTTAAAAACAGAAGCCTAGCACACAGTAGAGAAAATACCACTTAGAGTTACACAGTGGAGAAAAAAGCATATTCTGCATGAGCCTGGTGACAATCTACTGGAGAACTAGGAAGGAAAAAGCTCTTTTTCTTTTTGTGAAAAGAATCCATCACCCTCTGTTGACTGAGTGTAATATCTTGTGTTGGCAAAGAAAAACTATTTAATGTGCCAAGATCCATTTTTTTTCAAAGCAGGCAATAAAGAGTGAAACTAGAGTTGTGTGGCAATAAGCAACTGGCACATTACAGCGTACTGAACCAGTTCTCTAATAATGGATATTTTTGTATTTCCAATGTTTCACTATTCTGAACAATGCTGGTATGCCTGACTTTAACACTTGAGTGATTATTAGAAGAAAGTTTTAAATTGTGGAGGTGGACGTGAGATTTATATCCATTCTTGGATTAATCAGTTAAGAGCTAGGGGTGCCTGGGTGGCTCAGTCGGTTAAGCCTCTGACTTTGGCTCAGGTCATGATCTCACGGTTTGTGGGTTCGAGCCCTGCATCAGGCTCTGTGCTGACAGCTAGCTCAGAGCCTGGAGACTGTCTTCGGATTCTGTGTCTCCCTCTCTTTCTGACCCTCCCCTGCTCACACTGTCTCTCTCTGTCTCTCAAAAATAAATAAAACATTAAAAAAAAGCCTCATCATGCCCAATAGTTTCTCAAGGCCCCTTCAGAAGTCTCTGCCCTGCCAGTTCTGGGTCTGATAGCTTGGCTCTCCTCTGGGGACCATTCCTGTGGCTATCTGAACCCCTCTCCACATATTCATAGTGGTCTTTGCTCCTCCGAGTCACCATTCTGTCCTTTGGAGTAATCAGTCCCAACCAGGAGTCACTGGCAAAAAGGCAATGAATGGTTGCTTCTGAGAAGATGGGGCCTTGTCCCTAGAGCATCTCTTAGCGATGGTGTGCTGGCTGAGAGTATTAACCAGCAGCTGGAGATTTTGCCAACTTCTGTTGAGCATCAGCTGTGTACTAGGCCTCATGAGACAGAAATGTGGGACGTGCATTCTGCCATCTTTGTTTTTTATTAACCATCCCAAAGGAGTTGGCCATCCTTTATATTTGCTTTCTTATATATTTGTTTCTGATTATAAATTTATAGGCACAAAAAATTTAAGAAACTCGATCTGTGACAGAAAAATCCTCATAATTTGTCCTTTTCTTAAAAGTTTATTTACTTATTTTGAGAGAGTGATAGAAAGAGAGAGGTTGAGAATGTGGGGGAGAGGCATAGAGAGAGAAAAAGAGAGAGAGAGAGAGAGAGAGAGAGAGAATTCCAAGCAAGCTCTGCATTGGCAGTGCAGAGCCCCACACAGGGCTTGAACTCGCAAACTGTGAGATGATAACCTAAGTTGAAATCAAGAGTCAGACTCTCAACTGACTAAGCTACCCAGGCACCCCCATAATTTGTTCCTTAACCCCACCCTCACCTCATTATCATTAACAATTTGGCTTTTTTTAATATTAAAATTTTTTAACAAACTTTATTTTTAATAGTAATTTTAGATTCATAGCAAAATTGAGCAGAAAATACAGAGATTTCCCCCTGCCCCCAACAAGCAAAACTACTTCCACTGTTAACAGCCTCCACCAGAGTGATACACTTGTTACACTGCAAATATAGTGTACAAAATAAGGTCTACAAATGAGTAAATCTACAATGATGCATCATTTTCACCCAAAGTCCTTGTTTACATTAAGGTTCTGAGTGTTGTACATTTTATGGATTTCAACGAAGGTGTAATGACGTATCCACCATTATAGCATCGTCCAGAATAGTTTTACTGCTCTAAAATCCTAGAAATCCTTTGTACTCCATCTATTCATCCCTTCCCTTCCCACGATGTCTGACAAATACTGATCTTTTTAATGTCTGCATAATTTTGTTTTTTTCAGAGTGTCATATAACTGGAATTATACAGTACATAGCCTTTTCAAATTGGCATATATTTTCTATAAGTGCACAATATCATTTGCTTGTTTACTTATTAATTAATTAAATAAGGATAATATCAAATGTGTTCTTTATTCATGTAATACTGTATCTTGAATCCATTTTCTTATCAGTGTATTTAAACGATAATTATAGCAATATAATAGCTGACTTTATTGAGCATTCACTGTAGCACAGACTGTTCCATTATAAACCTTTTTCATGTCTGTTATGGGCTGAATTGTATCCATATCCATGTATATTCATATGTTGAAGTCCTCTCTTCCATACTTCAGAATGTGACTGTATTTGGAGACAGGATCTTTAAAGAGATAATTAAGTTAAAATGAGGTCATTAGTGTGGACCCTAATTCAATCCGACTGATGGCCTAAGAAGAAGAGAAGGACACAGACGTGCACAAAAGGAAGATCATGTGAATACAAAGGAGAAGACAGCCATGTACAAAAGCCAAGGAGAAAGGCCTTAGAGGAAACTGATCCTACTGACATTTTGATTTTGGACTTGAGCTCCCAGAACCGTGGGAAAACAAATTTCTGCTTTGTAAGCTACTTGGTCTGTGGCTTTGTTATGACAACCCTACCAAAGTAATATAGTGTATAACTCATTTATTCTCCTCATAACCTCAAGAGGTAGGTACTATTATTTCCTTTTTATAGGTGAAGAAACTAAGGCCCAGGGAAGTCAAACAATTTGCTCAAGATCACCCAGACTATAATGTAAGATAGACTAAGATATATAAGGTAACAAGTAATCCCTAAATGTTAGCAGTTTAATATGACAAAGGTGGATTTTTCACTCACAGCACATGTTCAACAAGGGCCAGGGCACTTATTCTTCATAGTTACTACATAGTTCCTACATAGTTACTTCATAATTACGGCCGCCATCTCAGCCTGTGTTTCCACAGTCCCTGAGGTGTGGGAGAGGATATGTAATGACTCTTTTATTGACTTCTTAAAAAATTAATTTTTTTACTTTTTATTTTAATTTCAGTTAGTTAACATATAGTGTTTTTTTTTTAATTTCAGGTGTACAATATAGTAATTCAACAACTGCATACATCACCCTGTGCTCACTGACAAGTGTTTTCCTTAATTCCCATCACATCTCTCTTTTTTTTTAAGTTTATTTTATTTATTTATTGAGAGAGAGAAAGAGGGAGAGAGAGCAAGGAAAGGGAAAAGAGGAAGAGAGAGAGAATCCCAAGCAGCTTCCACACTGTCAGCACAGAGCCCAATTTGGGGCTCAAGCTCATAAATCATGAGACCATGACCTGAGCTGAAATCAAGAGTTAGACACTTAACTGACTTGAGCCACTCACATGCCCGAATCCCCAACACCTCTTTAACCCATCTCCCCATGCCCTTCCCTCTGATTACCATCAGATTATTCTCTATAATTAAGAGGTTTTTTCCTTGCTTTTGTTCTCATTTTTTCCCTTTGCTTGTTTGTTTTGTGTCTTAAACTCCACACATGAGTGAAATCATATGGTATTTGTCTTTCTCTGACTAACTTATTTTGCTTATTATACTCTCTAGATTTATCCATGTTGTTGCAAATGGCAAGATTTCTTTCTTCCTTATGGCTAAATAGAATTCCATTATATATATGTGTATTATTTATATATATAATTCCTGTATATATTTATATATATAAATATTTCACATCTTCATATATATATCCATTCTATATATGTATCCATCCTATATATCTGTATCATTTTATATAGTATATATCCATTCTATATAATATGTATCTCACATCTTATCCATTCTAATATATATCTATCTGACTTTCTATCTATTACATCTGTATCCTTTCATCAGTTGATGGACACTTTGGCTGCTTCTGTTCCTTAGCTATTGTAAATAATGCTGCTATAATCTTAGGTGTGCATGTATCCCTTTGAATTAATGTTCCTGTCTTTGGTAAATACACAGTAGTGCAATTGTTGGATTGTAAGGTAGTTCTATTTTTAATTTTTGAGGAACCTCCATACTGTTTTCCATAGTGGCTGCACCAGTTTACATTCCCACCAACAGTTCCTAATGGTTCCTTTTTTCTCAACATTCTTGCCAACACTTGTTGGTTTCTTGTGTTCTTGATTTTAGCCATTCTGACAGGTGTGAGGTGATATCTCATAGTAGTTTTGATTTGCGTTTCTCTGATGATAAGTGATATTCAGCATCTTTTCTTGTGTCTGTTAGCCATCTGGATGTCCTCTTTTGAGAAATGTCTGTTCATGTCCTCTATCCATTTTTTAATTGGATTATTTGCTTTTTGGGCATTGAGTTTTATAAGTTCTTAAAAATATGAAACACTTCAAAAATTTATGTGTCATCCTTGTGCAGGAACCATCCTAATCTTCTCTGTATTGTTCCAATTTTAGTATATGTGCTCCTGAAGCAAGCACAATCTCTCATTTACTTCTAAAGCTTCTGCTTGCTAATCACTTCTACTTCCATTTCTTCAACTAAGGCAAGTCATAAGGTCTCTTCAAAGAGGTTAAACAAGCACAATCCCACCATGTACCTGGAAAAGGAGAATGAGGGTATTTATAAATTACCATTATGGTGGGGCACCTGGATGGCTCAGTCATTTGAGCATCGAACTCTTGTTTTCAGCTCAGGTAATGATCTCACGGTTTGTGAGATTGAGCCCCACATTGGGCTTCACATTGACAGTGTGGAGCCTGTTTAGGATTGTCTGTCTGTCTCTCTGTCTCTCACTCTGTCTCTCTAAAAATAAATAAATAAGCATTTTTTCCAAATTAGCATCATGGCAACTGGGCAGGCCAACCCAGGCAAACTAAAGCCTATACTCTTGATATGTATTCCAAAATACAGATAGGATGGTGTGTGCTGAGGAACTAACTTTACCCAGAGGAGGACCTGGCTTTTCTCTCAGCTAGTGGAGGTGATCTCTAGGCCCTTGGATTGTCTTTGAAACCTACACTTTCTTGATCAAACACCAGCTTTCCTCTTCAGTTTTTTCCACCATCTCTTCCAACCCCTCATATGCTCCTAAAATCCTATGTTCTCCAAACACCACTGGCTCCTTCATGCCTCAGCAACCTCACACATGCTATTTCCTCTGCCTAACCTGCCCTACCTGAGCCACCCAGGGAGACCATTCATTATTCAAGATTTAGCTTGAAATCTCCTTCATTCCTTTTTGTGTGTTTTCATAACAGTTTTTGCCAGCATGTGTCATAGACTTTCTATTTGGTTTTGTAACAAAAGTAAACACACTTAACAATGATGCAGGATGAGAAGATGCTGTAACTGGTCTCCCAAGGTGGATCTATTGAGATCCACCCACTTTCATGCTAATCTTGAATCTGGACTGATTATGACTCTATTAACTAATAGAATGAAATGGAAATGATGCTGTGTCAATTCTGGGCCTATTTTATTTAAAAAATTTTTTTAAACATTTATTCCATTTTTGAGAGACAGAGAGAGATAGAACATGAGCAGAGGAGAGCCAGAGAGAGAAGGAGACACAGCATACAAAGCAGGCTCCAGGCTCTGAACTGTCAGCACAGAGCCCAACGTGGGGCTCAAACCCACAAAACGTGAGATCACAACCTGAGCGAAGTTAGGTGCTCAACTGAGTGAGCCACCCAGGCACCCCTGGGCCTAGCCTTTAAAAGGAATGGCAGCTTCTATTTTCCCTCTTGGAACCTAGCTGCCATGCTGTGAGGAAGCCCAAGTAGCCATGTGGAAAGCCCACATAAAGAGGAGAAGCCCAACACTATTTGGGGGAAGGAGAAAGATTCAGTCATTCTCGCATTACTAACACACTTCCAGATAACTATAACCTCCCCTACTATGTGAGGCAACTGCCCAAGAAACACTGAGTAGGACCAGCAGAACTGCCCAAGTGAGTTCAGTCAACCTACAGAATCATAAGTAACATGGCTGCTGTTTCAAGTTGCTGAATTTTGGGCTTTGAGGTCATTAGACTGTGAGATCAGTAACACAAAGACATTAAATATTCTGGATATTTCCCTAGCATAGAGAAAAATATGTGAGAAAGGTAAATAAACCTTCTGAGCAAGAAGCGTGGTTTCTATAACACAGAGTAATGTTCAGCTCATCAAATGCCCAGCTAAAAGTGCATCTCCTCTAATTGTTTTCTCTAGTCAACTGAATCTTTCAAGGTCCCTATGCCATGTAGCTTTAGTCCTTTAGGTAAAAATTAAATATATATATATATATATATATATATATATATATACACATATAAATAAAGACTTAAGACAGTGTCTACA
>NC_043712.1:61714641-61730203 GCF_006229205.1 Suricata suricatta
AGGCATGTGACTCTTTATCTTGGGGTTGGGAGTTCAAGCTCCATCTTGGGTGTAGAGATCACTTAAGAATAATAAAAATAGTTAAAACAGTATTTGATATTGCTTAGGTGACAGAAGCAAAGTAGGTTTTACTACTTAATGTTATCTTTTTATTTATTTTATCTTTTTTAATGTTTATTTTTGAGAGAGAGAGAGACAGCATGTGAGTGGAGGAGGAGTAGAGAGAGAGGGAGACACAGAATCTGAAGCAGGTTCTAGGCTCTGAGCTGTCAACACAGCCCAACATAGGGCTCAAATTCACTCACATGGACTGTGAGATCATGACCTGAGCTGAAGTCAGACACTTAACTGACTGAGCCACCTGGGCGCCCCAGGAATGTTATTTTAAATAAAAGCAATCACATAGATACAAGACACTAGTCACACTAATTCTCTAATCTTGAGGAAAAGTGTAGCTTTTGTGGCTCTCTATGGATGATTCGGAATGAGTCAATTTCTCTTCTACACTTTTCAGAGTGACAGAATTTTCCCTCCTGCCCTGGGGCCTTTCTACCTGTTATTCCATCTGCTTAGAGCTGTTTCTCCCATATGGCTTACTGCCTAAATTCTTTTATGTCCCTGCTCAGATGTCTTCTTATCAGAAAGACCTTCTCTAACCAGCTCATTTAAAGCTCCATTTCTTCCTCCATAGCTTGTGCAGAGTTTATATTCATTTGTTTGTTGTCTGTCTCCCTCCACTAGAGTGTAAGCTCTGAGAACACAGACTCATTTTGTCCACTGCTGTATCCTTAGTGCTGAAAAAAATGATTGGCATGTAGTTGGCACTCAATAAATACTTGTTGAATGAATGGGAGTGGAATGTCTAAAAACTCTACTTGCAGTTAAATAGAAATGCTAAGCAAAACAGTGAATGTAATTCTTTTGCTTAGCATCACAGATAATTTTGCCATTATAGTAAGTTTTTTAAATGGCTGGGTTTCCTACGTCATTATGTAATTACCCTGTTAAGCCTGAGTGAGCATTTAAAAGTGCAATATCTAAACTGTTTTGCCTGTGTAACATCTCTGCTATTGATAGTATCATTTAGCAGACAGTTTGATGAGGCATACAATGAGAACATGTCTTAGGAGAAGTGGGGCTGCAGTAAGCACCATAGCATAAAAGGGAAGAAGAGTGGATTTAGTGCCCCATCCCTTGTCATCCGGATGGCCTTAGTAAAGCCACTTAATCTGAGAGGTTTTTTTCTTCAGCTGTAATATGTAGACACCCTGGCAAGAGTACCTAACTTAGTATTGTGAGAGTCAGATAAAAAAAATACATAGAAGTGGTTTGAACACCTGAAAAGCATCACAAAAACATAAGGTGTTATAATTATGCCAAAGAAATAATCAGTCATCAACTTTTAAACACGTGGTATAACCAAGTGCCTGTGCTAGAGATGCAGAGAGACTTTCTGTTTAGTTGGAGGGATGGGGGACAGCATGCAGCTTAAAAATTTGCTCATCTAACTAATAATGCAATCATCTCCAAAATATGCCTCAGATACAAATGCAATTTTTAAAATAATTGGCTGATTCAAATTGTATCTTGCCATTTTTTATTAATATATATCAAAGGAGACTAAATGAACCATAGACCCCTTGTCAGTTAGAGGCCAGTTGTGTGTGTGTGTGTGTGTGTGTGTGTGTGTCCTTTTGAGTTTTATTCTTCTGTTCATATTGCTTTTTAAAAAGTCATATGAATATTTCCTCTAGAGAAGAAATGTAATATAGAAGTTCTCCAGGAAGAAGGGCCCTTGGCTGGCTCAGTCAGTTAAGCTTCTCACTCTTGATTTTGGCTTGGGTCATGATCTCACGGTTGGTGAACTGGAACCCCGTGTAGGGCTCTGTGCTGAGAATGGAGCCTAGTTGAGATTCTCTCTCCCTCGGTCTGCCCCTCTCCCCAATGCATGCCTGCTCCTTCTCTCTCAAAATAAACAAAAAAACCCTAAAAAACTTCACCAAGAAGAAGAAAAAGTTTCCTTTCATTCACCCATTATATTGAGTTTGTCTTAAAACACACTTTAAATGAATATCAATAAGGGGAAAATAACCTGAGAAAAGAAAAAGTTGAATTCATACAAGACTTCTATACAAATGATAAAGACATTGATAATTTCCTGAGGAGATTCAGATTAGCAAAATTGAACTTGGAGAGTTAGAAAATTTAAAAAGTCCAATTTCCATAGAAGAGACAGGAAATTATTAAGTAACTACCCTAAGAAAAGGCACCAGGTCCAGATGATTTCACAGGAAAATTCTACCAAACTATTGATATTGAACATTACAAAGGAAGGAAATTTCCTAATTTATTTTGTTAATTTTTAATGTTTATTTTTCAGAAAGAGAGAGCAAGAGAGCACACAAAGAGGGGCAGAAAGAGAGGGAGACACAGAATCCAAAGCAGGCTCCAAGCTCCAAACTGTCAGTACAGAGCCTGAAGCAGGGCTCAAACTCACAAACCATGGGATCATGACCCGAGCTGAAGTCAGATGCTTAACTGACTGAGCCACCCAGGCACCCTCCTAATTTGTTTTATGAAGTAAATACTAATATCTAAACTAGGTAAAGTAATAAGAAAACTATTGACGAATATCATTCATGAATATTGACACAAAAATTTTAAATAAAATATTAGCAAAAGGAATTCAATGTCACATTAGGAAAATAAAACATCAGGACCAAGTGGGGATTTATTCTGGAAATGCAAAGATGGTTTAATATTTGGAAGTCAATGAATATCATACCATAATAATAAATCTAAGAAAACGATCATATTATGTCTGTATAGAAGCTGAGAAAGCTTTTGAATAAATCAACACCTATTCATCATAAAACACTCAGGAATATAGGAATTAAATAATACTTACTTTAAAAGTTTTTTTGTATGTTTTATTTATTTTTTGAGAGAGAGAGAGCGAGAGAGAGCATGACTGGAGGAGGGGCAGAGAGAGAGAGGGACAGAGGATCTGAAGCAAGCTCTTCCTGACAGGCTGACAGCAGTGAGCCTGATGCAGGGCTTGAGTCCACGAGCCAGGAGATCATAACCTGAGCTGGTGTCTGTGCTCCACTGACTGAGCCACCCAGATAACCCTAAAAACGTTTTTTCTGGGTTATTCTAATTTTTAAAAATGTATTTATTTAAATTCAATTTAGTTTAAATACAGTGTAGTATTGGTTTCAAGAATAGAACCCAGTGATTCATCACTTACATATAAAACCCCAACAAGTGCCCTCTTTAATGCTCGTGTCACCCATTTAGCCCATCCCCCCCCCACTGTCCCTTCAACAATCCAGTTTATTCTGTTTTTAAGAGTCTCTTATGGTTTCCCTCCCACATGCTCTACAGACCAAGCCAATCAGGCACCACAAACTAGTGAAATTTGAATAAGAACTGTAGTTTAGTTACTAGTATTGTACTAATGTTAATTTTCTGGTTTTAATCATTGTCTGTGGTTATACATTAGAGGAAGCTGAGTGTATGGAAGTCTCTCTGTGCTATTTTTGCAACTTTCCTATAAATTCCAAATGAGTTCTGAATAAAAAGCATTACAAAAAAGAATATATGGGCCCCCTGGGTGCCTCAGTTGGCTAAGCATCTGACTTCAGCTCAGGTCATGCCCCACCTCAGGCTCTGTGCTGACAGCTCAGAACCAGGAGTCTGCTTCAGATTCTGTGTCTCCTTCTCTCTCTGGCCCTCCCCCACTCATACTGTGTTTCTCTCAAAAATAAATAAATGTTAAAAAAAAGATATAATATCAACAATAACTGTACTGACACCATTCTTCAAAACTGACACCAGAAGTAAGGAGGAATAGAACTTACACTAAAGCTGTATTTGTCCTTATTTAACTTCGTTTAATGACAATAATTAAGATGAAATGCTGTAGCCTTAAGTTTCTGTAGATACAAATTTTACTAACTACCTTTGGCAGAAGCTCACAACTGAGGCCCCCAACATACCTACAGATCAAAGTGTAATAAAGAGGGAAGCCAACCCAAGAGTCAGCTCAATGACCTCTTATAAGATTTAAGTACTTGTGAAGGTATTATTAATCAGTTGCCTAATTAAACTGCTTTATTTTAGTCTATTCTGGATTTTATTCTAACAAGTCAAATTATATAATTTTTTTAAGATGTTATTTTTCTACATAATCTCTACCTCAATGTGAAGCTCAAATTCATGACCCCAAGATCAGGAGTCACACACTCTATAGCATGAGTCAGCCAGGCACCTCACCAAATTCTATTATTTACAGTGCATAGCCACATGCCATTTTAAACTTGATTTCAAATCAAGCTGATAATTAATCACTGTGAGTCTAAAATAATGAAACATGTCTTTTTTGGCGTATAAGAAAGTTAATATGAGTACCTCATAGTAAGTCAGTTGTTTTCAATACTATGCAGTAGGGTAAAGCCTGCCGCATCTCCTATGCTTGTTGATGGTGGGGATCTTGAAGAGTGTTTAGAAGATGCTTTATCTCCCCCAAATCACCACCTATGTCAACAAAAACAATTCCAGGACTAAGTAATAATAGTAAAATCCATTTGTATTGATCATTGAAACTGCCTCAATTTTGTTCAAATTTTATAAAAGGGTTTACTATTTTGTATTGATATGTAACATACTCTGAATAAAAGCATCATGCTTGCTGTGAGAGATAGTGTCAAGGTAAGTCTCTTGGCCCTGCCTTCCAACAGGACTGCCGCTCTCAAACCTTGTCATGTGAGAATTCTGGATCCCTCTTAATTTCGATATTACTACGCATATGGCAATCATGTCGAGAAGGTTTATTGGGCTATTCCCAGTTTATTAGGCTGCTAACAAAGATTTATACCTGGTAACTCAAGATACACAGTCAGCCAAGAAGAATGTTACTGCCCTCCCATGAGGGTATCTTTTCTTTCTTTCTTTTAAGTTATTTTTCAGGTTTATTTATTTTTGAGAAAGAGAGAGAGCATGAATGAGTCAGGGACAGATAGAAAGGGAGACACAGAATCTGAAGCAGGCTCCAGGCTCTGAACTGTCAGCACAGAGTCCAACGTTGGGCTCAAACTCACGAACTGCTAGCTCATGACCTGAGTTGAAGTTGGATGCTTAACTGACTGAGCCACCCAGGTGCCCCTAAGAGTATCTTTTCTATGTGGTTTACACAAGCTCCAGATTTATAGGAATATTATATTTATACAAAATTGTAGTCCTTTTGTTACTAAAGTTCTTTTGTGGATTTGAGTCACATATCAGGGGCTGTGTAGGTGTAAAGTTGCAACTGTGCACTGGAAAACATTTCCATAAGCATTTTTCAATGTGTGGTACTGGATCTGACCACCTGGCTACCACAGGAGGGCACTTACACATTCAGAGTATGATGACACTAACAGCCTGATTCTTCACCCTTCCCTGTATTCACACGTTAGGCCATGTAACTTTGCAGTACCCTCTTACACAGTACCAGAATGTAATTTCCTCCCCTGCACTCAGCAATGCATCTTGCTTTGGCCAATGGGGTATTGGAAGATGTGAAGCAAGCTGCTGTAAATATGTCATTAGATCTGCATACTCTTGTGCTTCCAGCATCCCCAGGAAGACATACCAGGGCTAGCCATCTAATCCCAAGAGGATGAGAATCTCATAGAACTGAACTACCTCTGCCACAGGCACATCTCCCAATCAAATTCCTCCAGATCAGGAGGAATTTTTTTTAATGCCTCTGAAGTTTTGGAGTTATTTGTTATGCAGCTATAGCTAACTCATGCACATATCAATTTAGTTGCAAAGATATGGAAAGACTTTTTAGTATACATTAGCCAAGGGCATGACTTGCTTTTTGTGTCACTCATTGGCAACGGAAGGAAAGATTGAATGATGTGCAGAATTAGTCCAGGATAATAAAATTCTTATAACTGGCATTCATGCAAATAAGAATGGCAATATCTAGAGTAAATTTGAAATTTTCTGGTGCCAAAGCAAGACAAGAGTCTGCAGATTTAAAATGTTGACAAGTGAAGCGCAAAGTAGATAATAAAAGATACATACTTCAATATATCATGGTGAAATATGAGAATATGAAGGATAAAGAGAAAACCCAAAAAACCTTCTGGGGACTGGGTGAGTGGGAAGGGGTAAGAATCAATTTTCACTATACCTTTCACCGATAAAATTAAATGCTGGAAAATATTAAAGCAATACTTTCAAAATTTGATTTTAAAAAGTATAGATATAGACTAGTATCTATTCCCAGCTATGTTAACAGTGCAATGGAATGACAAAAATAAGGCTTGTTTAATGTAAGGACTTAGAGATTTTTCTCTCACAATTGCTCACTGAAAAGAAAATTCCAGAGGATATTAGCCAGCCAAGTGCTTTCTTAACTTTTGTAGAGGCTAGGCAGGAGTACAAATGAAGACTTCCAAATAGTGACATTTCCTTCTCTTTCTTTCTACCACTAGCTCCATCTTTTTCTGCAAGGGGAAAGTACACCATGCATGTAGAATCCTAGCCAGCAAGTCCAAGTGCCTTCCCACCTGCCTCCTTGGCAGCTCTCAGGTATAGTTAGAAGTGTGATCTATACATAGTAGGTAAGGTCCAGGGAAGAGGCCTGCACAAGTCCTGGATGTAGCCTTGGGGCCCTGTAGGCAGGAAATTATGAAATCTCAAGTACTCAGAACATGAACTTGAAGGTTTGGACATAGGCTCTGGGTAGTCCTTATGGGCTCTTCACATACCCTTCACCAGCCAAGGACCATAGCAAGCCCTTTAGCCTTGGGTACCATGGCATAAGCCCACCTCCCCAGGTCTGTGGGTAGTACTAAGTCCAGAAAAATGAAAACTTAATCTGAAAGAAAGACATAAGATACAATAAACAAACAGGGAACAGACAAAAATATCATGGAATAGAATAGACACATGCTTAATGGGATTTAGCATATAACAATTATAATATCAAGAACAGCTAACATTTATTGAGAGCTCACTACATACTATACTCTCTTTGACTCCAAATTACTTATGGAGAAACTTAGATTACATACAAGGCCCATGTTCAGAAAACAAGACTATGGCCATGCTTTTTTTTTAACCATTTTTTTTTTTAAATTTTAGAGAGAGAGAGGGCAAGTGGGGGAGAAGGGCAGAGGGAGAGAGAAAGAGAATCTGAAGCACACTCCAATGTCAGTGTGGAGTCCAATGTGGGGCTTGATCCCACAACCCTGGGATCATGACCTGAGCTGAAATCAGGAGTCAGACACTAAACCAACTGAGCCACCCAGGCATCACTACCATAGCTCTTAACTGCAATACATTCTATGATGAAGTAAAAGCATCTCAATTCACTAGTGAAGGGACGACTTTTTCAGTAAGTAATGCTGAAAACATTGGCTCTTTGTTAGGGTAATACTTGCTGCTGTAACTTCAATGTTTAACAACATATAAGATATTTCTCTCTCACTTAAAGAGGTGTTCCTAACTGGCGGTGGCCTTCCTCCAAGCAGTGATTCAAGGATCAAGACTTCTCCCATCTTAGGAAATTTCTTCTTTCAAAACATAGTTTTTCAAGCAAGCATGCTTGGCTGCCTCAGACAGGACTGGAAAGAAAATCAAGAATGAGTGTGGGAAGTTTTCATGGGCCAAGGCTAAATGGGGCCCATATCTCTGTCCACATTTGTTCCCAGGAGCTTAGTCATATGGCCACACTTAACTACAAAGGCTTAGAAAGGTAGATTGTTGTATGCCCAGGAAGAAGACGAAGTGGTATGCTGAGCATCTAACATATTCTGTTCTAGCTATCCAAAGTGATCTACACACTTAGTGCAATCCCTGTCAAAATAACACCAGCATTCTTCACAGAGCTAAAACAAACAATTCTAAAATTTGTATGGAACCAGAAAAGACCCTGAGTAGCCGAAGTAATGTTGAAAAAGAAAACAAAAGGATCACAATTCCAGACTACAAGCTATTACAAAGCTGTAATTATCAAGACACTATGGTACTGGCACAAGAAAAGACACATAGATCAATGGAACGTAACAGATAATTCAGAAATGGACCCACAAATATATGGCCAACTAATCTTCAACAAAGCAAGAAAGAGTATCCGATGGGGAAAAAAAAACCAGTCTCTTCAATAAATGGTATTGGGAGAACGGGACAGTGACATGCAGAAGAATGAAATCGAACCACTTTCTTACACCACGCACAAAAACAAATTAAAAATGGATGAGAGATGTAAATGTGAGACAGGAAACCATCAAAATCCTAGAGGAGAAAAAGGCAAAAACCTCTTTGACTTCAGCTGCAACAACTTCTTACTAGACATATGTCCAGAGGCGAGGGAAACAAAAGCATAAATGAACTGTTGGGACCTCATCAAGAGAAAGAGCACAGTATTCAGTCAACAAAACTAAAAGGCAACTGATGGAATGGGAGAAGATATTTGCAAATGACATATCGAATGAAGGATTAGCATCCAATGTCTATTGAGAACTTATGAAACTCAACACCTAAAAAAAATAATCCAGTAAAGAAATGGCAATATATATGACACTTTTCCAAAGAAGACATCTGGAGGGCTAACAGAAACATGAAAAGATGCTCAATATCACTCATTATCAGGGCAATATGAATCAAAACTGCAATGAGACATCCCTCATACCTATCAAAATGGCTAAAATGAACAACTCAGGAAACAACAGATCTTGGTGAGAATGTGGAGAAAAGAGAATCTGTGCTTGCTGTTGGTGGTAATGCAAACTGGTACAGCCACTCTGGAGAACAGTATGGAAGTTCCTCAAAAAATAAAAAATAGACCCTTTGACCAGCAACTGCACTACTAGGGATATATGCAAAGGATACAACTATGCTGATTCAAAGGGGCACATGCACCCCAAAGTTTATAACAGCACTATCGATAGTAGCCCAGTTATGGAAAGAGCCCAAATGTCCATCAATTGATAATGGATTAAGAAGATGTGTTGGGACACCTGGGTGGCTCAGTCAGTTGAGCATCTGCCTTCGGCTCAGGTTCTGATCTCATGGTTCGTGGGTTCAAGCCCCTCAATGGGCTCTGTGCTGACAGCTCAGAGCCTGGAGCCTGCTTCAGATTCTATGTCTCTGTCTCTCTCTGTCCCTCCCCTACTTGTGCTCTGTCTCTCTCTCTCAAAAATAAATAAACATTAAAAAAAATTTTTTTTTAATAATATGGTAGAGGCACCTGGGTGGCTCAGTCGGTTAAGCATCCAGCTTCGGCTCAGGTCATGATCTCATGGTTCGTGAATTCAAGCCCTGCGTCGGGCTCTGTGCTGACGCTAGCTCAGAGTCTGGAGCTTACTTCAGATTCTGTATCTCCCTCTCTCTTTGACCCTCCCTGCTCATGGTATCTCTCTCTGTCTCTCAAAAATAAATAATAAACATTAAAAAAAATTTAAAATGATGTGGTATACAGACACACATACACACTGGAATACTACTCAGTGATGAAAAAAATGAAATCTTGCCATCTGCAACAACATGGATGGAACTGGAAGGTATTATGCTAAGCAAAAAAGTCAGTCAGGGAAAGACAGATATATGATTTCACTCGTATGCAGAATTTGGGAAACTCAACAAATGAACATAGGGAATGGGAAGGAAAAATAAGATAAAAACAGAGAGGGATGAAAACCACAATAAACTCTTAAATATAGTGAGCAAACTGAAGGTTGCTGGAGGCAGTGGTGGGGAACTGGGTTAAATAGGTGATGGGCTTTAAGAAGGGCACTTTTTGGGATGAGCACTGGGTGTCATATATAAGAGATGAGTCACTGGCCTCTACTCCTGAAGCCAAGATTACACTATATATTAACTAACTTGAAAATAAATTAAGAATAAAAAGAGAAAAAATATGATTCTCTCTGTCTCTCTGTCTCTCTCATATTACTTAGTGATCAAAAGAATGAAATCTTGGGGTGACCGGGTGGCTCTGCTGGTTAAGTCCGCCTCTGACTTCGGTTAAGGTCATGATCTCATGGTTCCTCAGTTTGAGCCCTGTGTCAGGCTCTGTGATGACAGCGCAGGGCCTGAAGCCTGCTTCAGATTCTGTGTCTCCCTCTCTCTCTGCCCCTCCTCTGCTCGAATGCTCTCTCTCTCAAAAATAACCATTAACAATTTTTAAAAAAAAGAATGAAATCTTGCCATTTACAACAATGTGGATGTAACTAGAATGTATTACGCTAAACAAAATAAGTCAGAGAAAGACAAGTACCATATGATTTCACTATTATATGGAATTTAAGAAACACAACAGATGGGAGCACTTGGGTGGCTCAATCATTAAGTGTCCGACCTCAGCTCAGGTTTGCGGGTTTGAGTCCCATGTTGGGTTCTGTGCTGACAGCTCAGAGCCTGGAGCTTGCTCTGTGTCTTCCTTGCTCTCTGCCCCTCCTCCACTTGTACTCTCTCTCTCAAAACAAATAAACTATAAAAAAAAGAAACAAAACAAATGAACCTTGGTGAAGGGAAGAAAAAATAATATAAAAACAGAGAGGAAGGCAAACAATAAAGATGTTTAAATACAAAGAACAAACTGAGGGTCGCTGGAGGAGAGGTGGGTGGGGGATGGGCTAAATGGTTGATGGGTACTAAGGAGGGCACTTGTTGGAATGAGCACTGGGTGTTACATGTAAGTGATGAATCACTAAATTCTATTCCTGAAACTGTTATTACACTTCATGTTAACTAACTTGGATTTAAATTAAAAAAAAAAAAAGAAAAATAAGCCAGATTTGTGCTTTATATCATACCCACATTAGCAAATTTTAGATTAATAAGTTAACATCAAGCTCAACTATGAAAGTATTACAAAAAATATTTTTTATAGTCCTGGCGTTGGAAAAGCATCAAGCAAATCACAGAACCCAGAAACTCTAAGGAAAAAGACTGGCAGATTTAATTATATGTAAACTAAAAACATCTGAAAAATGAATAATGTTGTCAACAACATAAAAGAAGTACGTCAGAAGAAAATGTTTACAACATATATATTACTAACAATAGGCAAATATGGAGAATATGAAAATACTCATACAAATCACTGAGAAAAGACAACTCAATGGAAAAACATACCAAGGATTTAAACAGAAAATTTTATGAAGGAAAAAAGCAAATAGCTATATGAAATGCTGCTCAAAGGCAACATAATCAAGGAAATGCACATTTAAATAATAAATGATTTTGCCCATCAATTTGGCAACAATAAAAATATTTATAATGTTCAATATTAAAATGAATGCAAGGAAATGGGTACTCTTTTATACTCTTGGGAGAAAGGTACATTGTCACAACATTTGAAGGGCAATTTGACTATATCTAGCAGTTAAATTTTCTGTAGCTTTTGACCTTGTAGGTATTCAATCAGGCAACATTTTTTCACCTGTGCATAAGGTGGCATAACTAAGAATATTAAATGCATTATTATTTAAAATATTAGAAAATATTTAAACAGTCTAAATCCATCAGTAGAATAGTATGGAATAACATTCTCAAATTATGCTATTAATACATACCATGTAATACTATGCAGTGAATGAAAAAGATTGGATGAAACTCAGTGTGTGATATGGAGAAATCTATGGGACATATATTTCTAGGTGAAAAAGCAAATTACAAAGCAGTAGTTACAGCTTAATCTCAGTGAGGTTTATAAGAAAAGCCATAAAATACACCATGCATTTTTATACACACACGTTTATAAATGCATTTTAATGAGTCTGGAAAGATAATACTAACCTGGCAACAAAGGTTATATCTGAGGATGAATATGGGAACCGAATTTAAAAGAAGCCATTGGGTTTTGCTACTGGGAAATCATTGATGACTTTTAAAGATCAAGTCTCATGGAAGCTGTGAGACCAGAAACAATAGAGAAGTAAGAGAAAGAATGGAAGGAGGCAGGAAAGGGAAGTGAGCATAGAAAGAAACAGCACACAAAATTCAAAAGAAAATGGAATAGAAATGTACAGTGGACACAAGGCACAGAAAGGAAGGGTGTGGTGGTGTGGATGAACTCAGGAGACTAGCTGGTGATGCCTGGAGCCAGAAGAACTTGAGAACTAGACTGCAGTCAGACTTCATGATAAATTTGGGGAGTATTTTGGGCTCAGATGTTGGCTGTGTGTTGGGATGTTACTGACTGGGGTTGAGGTGAATGGCAAGAAGTCTTTGGTTGACTTCATCTTGTTGGGAAAGAAAATTAATGGCCTTTTGCCACTTCTGTGAGAATGAAGATCATTCCCAGCAATCAGACAGTTGACAGTGCAGAAAATGTCGACATCACTCTGAAAGAATGCGCTGTCATTGTGAAGGGCCCCAGAGGAACCCTGAGAAGAGACTTCAATAACATCAATGTAGAACTCAGTCTCCTGGGGCCTCTGGGTGGCTCAGTCAGTTAAGGGTTGGACTAGGGCTCAAATCATGATCTCATGGTTCGTGAGTTCAAGCTCTGCATCGCGATCTCTGTCAGCACTGGCCTTGTTCTGGATCCTCTGTCCCCCTCTCTCTCTGCCCCTCCCCCGCTCATGCTATCTCTCTCTCAAAAATATATAAACATTTAAATGAAAAAAAAAAAAAAGAACTCGGTCTCCTTGGACAGAAATAGAAGGGGTTCTGAGTTGACTGTGGTAAGTAAATAGAAGGAATTGGTTACTGTTCACACTACCTGAAGTCACATACAGAATATGACCACTGGTGTTATATTGAGCATTACAAGATGACACTTCTGAATGCTTTCTTCCCCATCAATGTCATTCAGGAGAAATCTGAAAATTCTTGGGTGAGAAATATATCTGCAGGGTTTGAGTGTGGCCAGGTTTTTGCTTATTCAGTATCTTGAGTCCAGAAAGATACATTAAATCTTGAAGGAAAGGACACTGCACTTGAATCAAATTCAGCTGCTTTGATTCAGCAAGTCACAATAGTTAAAAATAAGGATATCAGAAAATTTTTGGTTGGTATCTTTGTTTCTGAAAGAGGAACAATATAGCACCCTCATGAATAAGATCAAAGATGTCCAGCTACAGAAACAAGCACTAGAGGATTTTTCAGCAAGGCACTAGAGGACTTTTCAGACTTATTTGTGATATTTTAAAGATGCAACAAAAACTATGTATTGAGGGGGAAAAAGAAAATTATTGGATAGGAGAAAGGAGAGATTTACATAGAAATTAGCATCAGTTTTGAGTCCACAGATTTGGAAGTTATAAAAATTGTAACAAATCTCTATGATGATATTTTGTTTTGGAAATTTAACTCCTTACTTATTGGCTTCAGTAGCCCACCTGAGATAATTGTTTTGAGTGAGGTATTGTAAAATAAAAAATATGTAGAGTAGATATCAATATATTCATCTTTGCTACTGGTTTCTGAAGCACAGCTCCTAAATCCTTTGGGATTTCCTGGGTGATAACAGTGTCTTTTGTTCTAATGAGATGACATAGTGGGATCCCGGGTGGAGGCTGGTCACCAGAAAGACTAAGCCATGATAAGGAGCTTGGAATTTTCAGCTCCACTCCTCATTCTCCAGAGAGAGGTGAGGGTCTGGAAATGGAGTTGACAATTGATTGTGCCTATGTGATGCAACCCGATAAAAATCCCAGTGGGTTTAAGAGCTTCCAGGTTGGCGAACATGTGGGGTTGGTAGGAGAGTACTGTACCTGGAGAAGGCATGGAAGGTCTGGGCCCCTTCCTACACACCTTGTTTGACACATCTCTTCCACCGGGATGTTTATTAGTAACCTTTATTGGTAAACAGTAAGCAAACTGTATTCCTAAGTTATTTAAGCTGCTCTAGCAAATTAAACCCAAGAAAGGACTCACAGGAACCTCTGATTTAGAGCTGATCAGTCAAAAACATGGGTGACAACCTGCACTTGATGTTGGCATCTTGGGGCATAGGGTAGGGCAGTCTTGTGGGTCCTTAACTTGTGGGATCTGATGCTACCTCTGCATAGATAATGTCAGAATTGCATTAAATTGTAGAACACTCAGCTGGTGCCATGGAATTTCTTGGTGTGGGGGACAAACCCACATCTAGTGTCAGAAGTGTTTTGAGTGTGTAGTAGTGTAACGGTGAAGAAGAAACACAGAAGTGAGTTTTTCCCACTCAGATCTGAACATATAAATGAATGGATGAGTAACACATACACATATGCAGAAATGCACACATATTATATGTTGGTTTTCTAGTTGGCTTTCCTCTCAAGGGTAGCTGGCTTAATACATCCAACTTTCTGTTTTTACTCTGGTTGCATTTTGCACTATCCTCAAAGGAGCTGATTCTACAAGGCTTCCACCAATCCTACCTAGGTCAATCTAGTGCTGATGACAGCTCCCTAAACCTGAACTATCTCTGTTTACTCTTTAACCCATGACAGGCTTTTGCTGAACCAATATAAGATTTAATTGCAGGAAACTGCAAGGGGCTTCAATATAATAATTATTCTCTTTGTAGTAGGTCTTTGTTTCTTTCTACCAACTAAAACTTGAATCATATAGCCTTTTCTGACTTCCGTCTCAGCAAAAAATGTGTTGCTGGTTGTGAAGTTACTGTAAGGGTTATTTCAGCACTAAACACTTTCTATTTAATATATTCTTTTACCGATTAAGAAATATGGTGTCCCTAGACGACATAGAAGTGGCTGATAAGTACATGAAGAGATGCTCAATGTCATTAGTCATCAGAGAAATGCAAATTAAAACCACAATGAGACACCACATCATACCTACTAGTATGCTTTCAATTAATAAAAGAAAAAAGTAAAACCAAAACGGGAGGCATCACAATCCCAGACTTTAGCCTCTACTACAAAGCTGTCATCATCAAGACAGTATGGTACTGGCACAAAAACAGACACATGGACCAATGGAATAGAATAGAGAGCCCAGAACTGGACCCACAAGTGTATGGCCAATTAATCTTTGACAAAGCAGAAAAGAGTCTCCAATGGAAAAAAGACAGCCTCTTCAACAGGTGGTGTTGGGAGAGCTGGACACAACATGTAGAAGAATGAAATTAGACCACTTTCTTACACCATTCACAAAAATTAATTCAAAATGGATAAATGACCTGAATGTGAGACAGGAAACCATCAAAACCCTAGAGGAGAAAGCAGGAAAGAACCTCCCTGACCTCAATCGCAGCAATTTCCTCCTCAACACATCCCCAAAGGCAAGGGAATCAAGAACAAAAATGAACTATTGGGACCTCATCAAGATAAAAACTTCTGCAAGGCAAAGGAAACAATAAAAAAAAACTAATAGGCAACTGACAGAATGGGAAAAGATAGAGGCAAATGGCATATCAGATAAAGGGCTAGTATCCAAAATCTAGGAACTCACTAAACTTCATACCCAAAAAATGAATAATCCAGTGAAGAAATGGGCAGAAGACCTGTACAGACACTTCTCCAAAGAGAACATCCAGATGGCAAACAGGCACATAAAATGATGCTCAGAGTCACTCATCATCAGGGAAACACAAATCAAAACCACA